>NC_092296.1:410000-425000 GCF_036320965.1 Panulirus ornatus
CTTCTATGGGTCTGGCCACAAGACAATGCTATACTCATGCTTCTATGGGTCTGGCCACAAGACAATGCTATACTCATGCTTCTATGGGTCTGGCCACAAGAGAGTGCTATATACCCATGCTTGTATGGCCCTTAGTTTCCTTGTTCTGTCTTATCATTTCTTATCATTACCATTATCATATAACCACAAATCTCCTATCTTTATGCGAGTCCCCTGGAACTTCGCGGGTGTGCGCTACATCCAGCTGCAGGGGAGAGGGGGAATGATGGACACCCTCTCTTTCAGGGAGACTTATACAAACTAACTCATCATTGCAAAATCTACTCCTTGAAAACGCACGCACACGCACTCTCTCTCTCTCTCTCTCTCTCTCTCTCTCTCTCTCTCTCTCTCTCTCTCTCTCTCTCTCTCTCTCTCTCTCTCTCTCCTACTCTCTCCTCCACAAGTAAATAATCCATACACGAAAACTTGAATAGGGGGAAGGGGGGAGGGGGTAGATAAGTGACACTACTACTATTACTGCTGGTGGTCCATCTTCTACATACCCACCTCCTCCTCCTCTTCCACCTCCTCCACCTCCACCTCCACCTCCTCCTCCTCCTCCTCCTCCACTTCCTCCTCCTCCTCCACCTCCTCCGGAGTCTACATAAAACGCCACGCTGTTCGTTACGTTCGTACATGTCTGACAACAAAATTGTTTGGGGGGGGGGAGGAGGGGAGAAGGGAGAGGAGAGGGGAAGGAGGGGAGGGGAGGGGGAGAGGGGGAGGATGTATGAGCGGGGACATGATAACGCCGAGGCGGCACCCCCTCCCTCCCTCCCCCTCCCCCCCCACAACATATCCCTCTGGACTGTCACTAGGCGTAACAAACTGGCAGTTACCGGCACTCAGGTTAATTGCTCCCCCCCCCCCCATCTACCTCCAAACCACCCCAACCCCTCACCCCCCCTACAATTTGGGTGTGTCGTAATCGGCGCACTAAATACATTATGAAAATTGGCAATTAAGCCATTAACGAATGACATCCACATCTATTTGTATAATTAAGCCGCTTGTTTTACGAAGTATACAACAGACCACTACACCCACCCACACCCCCAAAAAAAAACAACTCTCCCCCCACCTCACCTCACCCCTCACCTCACCCCTCACCTCACCTCCCCCTCATCCACCCACAACCACCACCACCACCACCCGACCCCCTGCCCACGGATTAAGTGGGGATGGTTGTAGTGGGGCCAAGGGGGGAGAGAGAGAGAGAGAGAGAGAGAGAGAGAGAGAGAGAGAGAGAGAGAGAGAGAGAGAGAGAGAGAGAGAGAGAGAGAGAGAGAGAGAGAGAGACAGACAGACAGACAGACAGACAGACAGACAGATAGAGAGAATATACAGGGAAATTCTTTTTTCTCTCTTTTGCATGTTGTGTGTGTGTGTGTGTGTGGGAATACATAATACAACAGGAATGTCTCCCCCAGAGCGGTGTGTGTGTGTGTGTGTGTGTGTGTGTGTGTGTGTGTGTGGTGTGTGTGTGTGGTGTGTCTGTGTGTGTGTGGTGTGTGTGTGTGTGTGTGTGTGTGTGTGTGTGTGTGTGTGTGTGTGTGTGTGTGTGTGGTGTGTGTGTGTGGGAATGCATCTGTAATAACACAAGCCCCGGGCTGGAGGCGTTGCCAGGTAGGACAACACACGAGACAGGGGGACGTCACGCACGAAGGGTGGAGAATAGAAGGTCCTGCGCT
This sequence comes from Panulirus ornatus, assembly GCF_036320965.1. NCBI lineage: Eukaryota > Metazoa > Arthropoda > Malacostraca > Decapoda > Palinuridae > Panulirus > Panulirus ornatus. The sequence goes on from NC_092296.1 coordinate 411,734, forward strand.
GGCTAGGTGGCTGGCTGGCTAGGAGGCTGGCTGGCTGGGTGGCTGGCTGGCTAGGAGGCTGGGTGGCTAGGAGGCTGGCTGGCTGGGTGGCTGACTGGCTAGGAGGCTGGCTGGCTAGGAGGCTGGCTGGCTAGGAGGCTGGCTGGCTGGCTGGCTAGGAGGCTGGCTGGCTGGCTGGCTAGGTCCTACCAGCAGCCATGATCGGTCCTCCTCCGAATACATCATAATCCCGATGCCCAACGGATGAGCTCCCTCCCTCAACATCCCTCTCCATCCCTCTCGATTCATCCCCTCCCTCAGCATCCCTCTCAACTCACCCCTCCCTCCCATACCACGCCCATCCCTCTTCTTTTCTCTCACCCCCTATCTCCGTCCCTCACTTCCATCTCAGTCCCATTCTTTACACCCAATCTATCACCCATGTCTCCCCACCCAACCCAACCCAACCTAATCCCTTCCACAACAGCTATAAAGGCCAACACAGCTATAGCTGAAGCTACCTGATCACCCTACGACCCCCGCCTCTTCCTTACGCCTCGTCTCCAGCTAAGAGGTGGTTCCACACACACACACACACACACACACACACACCTTCCTTAAGAGAGTTGTTAACGACAGTCGTGGGACCTCAGACCAATTCGACAGAGCTACAGAAACGCGCGGGAATCACGTTCAATACTTTCGCCAGAGACGTTTCAATTCCTTTGGCTATTTCCTTTGAAACCACATGTGTCTCGTCCTTTAAACCACACGTGTTTCTTTAAACCACACGTGTCTCGTTCTTCAAACCACACGTGTCTCGTCCTTTAAACCACACGTGTCTCTTTAAACCACACGTGTCTCGTCCTTTAAACCACACGTGTCTCTTTAAACCACACGTGTCTCGTCCTTTAAACCACACGTGTCTCTTTAAACCACACGTGTCTCGTCCTTTAAACCTCTCGTGTATTGATAACATATGCCCTCCTCATCCCTAAACCCCGGAAACCTGTCTCTCTGTCATTTGCAAGGACTCGCTGTATTGACGCGGTGCACGGCGCTCCTCAGCTGTCTACACACACACACACACACACGCACACACACACACACACACACACACACACACACACACACACACACAAACCAGGCAAATGGGAATCGATAAATGGCATTTCGCCTGTGACAATCCTGTTAACTGGCCCACTTCACAAAGCTCTTATCCCTCTCCCTCTCCCTCACACACGGCTGGAGACGAGACAATATGGCTCTGGTGTTTTCTGCTTAGACAGGGGATGGGTTTATCCCCGGCATCACCAACCCACATGAGAATTGTACATTCCCTCTCTAAAACTTCCCCTCTCCACAACCATGTAATGCTGACCCTTTGAATTCACCACAGATGTGATGAAAAGATATGTACGTAGACCCGACTGCGCTGGCTGAGTGAGGGGGGGAGGAGGAAGAGGAATCCAAAAAAAATAGTGATTGCTTCAGTGTGCGTTCTCCTCGCCTGGTCAGACTTGCTGGGAAGTCAAATGGTTATCGATTTGTTGAGGGTGGGTTAGGCAGGAGGTCTAATAGAATGATGATGGTGCAATTAGCATGTCCAATCCACTTAAAAAGGAGTTTTTGAACGTCATTTTAATGAAAATATACACCTCTCCATATAAGCATAAGAAGTATATATATATATATATATATATATATATATATATATATATATATATATATATATATATATATATATTCCTATGAGTCTACGGGGAAATGAAACACGATAAGTTCCCAAGTGCACTTTCGTGTAATAATCACATCATCAGGGGAGACACAAATATATAGAGGAAGTGCAGTCTCGTGAGGGAACCTACGTCACCACAAAGGGAGTCCACATTTCCCTGCAACTGACAGAAGCTGTACAGCATTTTGGGCTTGAGGAAGAAGCTCTGGCCTATGTAAACACATATCGTGTGTTACGACGATAAATTCATGATGAATACAAATAACTACAGAACGGAAAACGGGTTTACGAGTGGACGAAAATATAAACAAATGAGGTTTGTATACCTGGCTGAGGCAGGAGGAAGAGACAAGAACAATATAATCCCCCCTCCTCGTAATCCCAAACAGCATAATCCCCTCGTAATCCCCCTCGTAATCCAAAGGTCTTGGCCGATGCTTTTACGTAGTGGATCGTAAGTGATGGAGGACGGAGGTCATCATGATGACGACCCTCCAGTATAATGGCGCCACGTCATCACACGTATCCTTCACGTCCTCAAGGGTTCACATCTCGCCCGTGATGAAGGATCGGAGGGCGTTCACTGTCGCTACATGGCACCGAAAACCCCTTCCTTCCTGACCCGAACGATTCGCTTCTTTTCCAATCTCATGTCGACGGCTTAGTTTCGACGGCTTAGTTTCAACAGCTTATTTTCATCAGCTTATTTTTAACAGCTTATTTTCGACGGCTTATTTTCAACAGCTTATTTTCAACAGCTTATTTTCGACGGCTTATTTTCAACAGCTTATTTTCAACAGCTTATTTTCAACAGCTTATTTTCGACGGCTTAGTTTCAACAGCTTATTTTCATCAGCTTATTTTTAACAGCTTATTTTCGACGGCTTATTTTCAACAGCTTATTTTTAACAGCTTATTTTCGACGGCTTATTTTCAACAGCTTATTTTCAACAGCTTATTTTCAACAGCTTATTTTCAACAGCTTATTTTCGACGGCTTAGTTTCAACAGCTTATTTTCGAGGGCTTATTTTCAACAGCTTATTGAGAATGTTCCGGTCTAGGGGGCGGTGTGTGTACGTCATCATCATCATCATCATCAGTTATCTTGCCTTTTGCGACGATCGTAACTCAACGTTCACCGTCGCAGATAAGACTTATCTTGTATCGCCTTATCGCCCCCCACACACACGCGGGTTATCTCCACCATTTCCATCACTCCTCGGTTCAGATAAGGAAAATCAAGATAGATGAAAAAGATCTCACAGAAAACTGGCATGTACAGACATGCTACACACACACACACACACACACACACATCTTTCTCTTTCTCTCTCTCTCTAAAACGCGCACACACACACACACACACACACACACACACACACACACACACACACACACATCTCTCTCTCTTTCTCTCTCTCTAAAACACACACACACACACACACACACACACGCGCGCGCGCGCGCGCGCGCTACCTCCCTGGAGAGGAGAGGAGAGAGAGAGAGAGAGAGAGAGAGAGAGAGAGAGAGGATGGGGAGGGGAGGGGGGGTTAGTAATGGCCTCTGCATTTTACCGCTGAGCTGAGCGAGTGGCCAACTTAAATGGCGTCTCCCAAGTTAGGCCAACTTGAGCAAGACTTTATCTGCAAGTCTTGATAATCACGATTACAGCGGGGGGGGGAGGTGTTATCTCTCTCTCTCTCTCTCTCTCTCTCTCTCTCTCTCTCTCTCTCTCTCTCTCTCTCTCTCTCTCTCCTCTCCAGGGAGGTAGCGTGTGTGTGAGTGTGTGTGTGTGTGTGTGGAACCACCAGTTTGTGACCCCATGATGAATAATGGTCACACCGGAGAAATCACAGAGTGAAGAATGAATGACCACAGTGAATACTGATCATATATATAAATACCGACGAAGGCGTTCCAATGCGATGTCAACCAACCCCCCACAACCAGAGCCATAATTCACGGGTTCGAACACCCACAGGCGAGGGGCTCCACAAGCAGTATATATATATATATATATATATATATATATATATATATATATATATATATATATGTCTTCAGGTCACATGGTGTACGGTATTAGCCATTAACTAGTGTGGCTGACGAGCACATAAATTCTGAGCAGGCCCGTCTGTTAACAAGGCAACTACCCTGTTCTCTCGCGAACTACGTCGTCAGGAAGGGATATTCTTTTTTTTCCCCCACCTTTACTCTTTCGCACTGAGTTATCATAGTCATTCCAATAACGGAAAGGGGAAAAGAATTATGTCTAATTAATTGAATATAGCGACAAAACAGATGTCCACGAAACGTCAGTTCGTATCAAAGAGTATCATATATATATATATATATATATATATATATATATATATATATATATATATATATATATATATATATATATATCGCGGCAGCATATGACAAGACGCTTAATTTAATCACGTCAAGACACACGACTTTAAGTCGTAACGACTGGTCCTTTGACACGCTAATGACCCCCGACCTCTTCAGTGTAATGACTCGCGCACATCCGAGTGCTGAGGAGGGGAGAGGGAGGAGAGGTACACTGTCTGGTGAGTGGGGATGGTGCTGGAGGAGGATACTGCGAGATGAGTGGGACGGTGGTGAGTGGGTTGGTGTTGAGTGGGGAGGGAGTGAGTGGGATGGTGGTGGGGGGGTGGGTCCCACCTGCTACTGGGGCTACTGGGACATACTTGAGGGCTGGGACTGGCTACTGGGATATACTTGAGGGCTGGGACTGGCTACTGGGATATACTTGAGGGCTGGGACTGGCTACTGGGATATACTCAAGAGCTGGGACTGCCTACTGGGATATACTCGAGGGCTGGGACTGGCTACTGGGATATACTCAAGAGCTGGGACTGGCTACTGGGATATACTCAAGAGCTGGGACTACCTGAGAGTGAGTGTAGCCGGCTTAGCCAAGGCTACTTAACAGAAGCTGGGACGGTAAATTCGCTGGGATACTTTCAAAGGACACTTGGGTCTCGGGACTACCTGGGATCGACCCACCTGTGGGATGCGGCTAACTGGGATGGGCAGGGGATGACTACTGATGAGTTGGGGGAGAGTAAGAATACGGGCGACGCGACAGAGAAACTACACCCCACCCCCTGTATACATAGGGGGAGGAGGAGGAGGAGATGATTGAATGGGGGGAGATGAGGAGGAGGAGAAGAGGAAAGAGGAGGGGGTCGTCTTCTTCGGGACAATGGAGGGAGGGGGAGGAGGAAGTTAGGGGTTGGGGGGAGAGAGAGAGAGAGAGAGAGAGAGAGAGAGAGAGAGAGAGAGAGAGAGAGAGAGAGAGAGAGAGAGAGAGAGAGAGAGAGACTGCGAAATACTGGAGGCTACTGAGAAGGAGGGAGGGGGGGGGGGTTGTGTTGAGTGGGGGTAGCCCCTCCCCCACCAGCCAAGGCTCCGTGTGTGTGTGTGTGTGTGTGTGTGTGTGGGGTGTGTGTGTGTGTGGGGTGTGTGAGTGGGGGTGTGGGGTGGTTAACGGCTCCTTCGCGTGTCCAGGAGAGATAACTACTCTGGTCTTTGGGGAGAGATTAAGCTGAGTCTCTCTCTCTCTCTCTCTCTCAGCGGGCATTCCTGGGCTCTGTCGTCACTGCCGGACTCATCTCTCTCTCTCTCTCTCTCTCTCTCTCTCTCTCTCTCTCTCTCTCTCTCTCTCTCTCTCTCTCTCTCTCTCTCTCTCTCTCTCTCTCTCTCTCTCTCTCTCTCTGTTTACAAACATTTTACGAGGGCTTGAGTGAGGCTGTGTGTGTGTGTGTGTGTGTGTGTGTGTGTGTGTGTGTGTGTGTGTGAGCATTCACTCCTCCCTCCCTCCCTCCCCCCCTCCCTACACACACACACACACACACACACACACACACACACACACACGGGAGGCGCTTTAAAAACTGCCCACCTGAAGAGCGAATTGGCCATTAAGGCTTTACGATCGTTTGTATTGCCGCCGCTCAACACCGTAAATGCTGCTCCGTCCCACCATGCACTGTGCCAGGCCTTCCTGGAACTGGGCCCCAGACACCCTCCTCAGCACATAATGCAGCCCCTCCTTAAACCACCACCGCACCACACACCTTCTTCCTTAAGATCTAAGCTTTCCTCCTGAAGAACTTGTTTTCTTGCTTAGGATCTCGTCCCCCAGTTCCTCCTCCTCCTTAAGCTTTCAGCTTGTTCCTGAACGCTAAGCTTACGGTCCACGTATGCAAAAACCTTCAAAGTTATAACTTGTATCTCATCAGGTTCTGAATATGTATCCTTAAATCAGCTGACGCCTCTCCCAGCACCAGCTGCTACCCTTGTCCTACACCAGCTGGTATCCTCTTCTGACACTAGCTCGTACCCTCATCTAACACCAGCTGGTACCCTTTTCTAACGCCAGGTAGCACCTCTTCTACCACCATCTGGTGTCCTTTTCTAACACCAGCTGGAACCTCTTCCAACACCATTTAACATCAAACCAACTCCCTCAACCTCTTCGTCTTTTCCTCTTTCCAGCGATGAAAAGTACCTCTCCAAAGAGACACCTCTTCCAGTTTCCAGTCACGAAGACTTTCCTGAGATGAAGAATACCCCTCCAAAGAGACTCCTCTTCCAATTTCCAGTCACAAAGACTTCCCTGAGACGAAGAATACCCTTCCAAAGAGACACCTCTTCCAGTTTCCAGTCACAAAGACTTCCCTGAGACGAAGAATACCCTTCCAAAGAGAGACCTTCCAGTTTCCAGCCACGAAGACTTTTGCGGGGAACTTCCAGCACCATCCTTTCCAAGCTGGCAATCTTTGTGGGGGGGGAACTTGAAACTCCCCTCCCCCACCGATCCCCATCCCCACCCACCCCCTATTCCCCCTTTCCAGAGTCATCAGTCTTCGCCGCGTACAAACTCCAGCAATATCGCTGCTGGAAGCTGTCTGGTGGGCCGTTAGAGAGAGAGAGAGAGAGAGAGAGAGAGAGAGAGAGAGAGAGAGAGAGAGAGAGAGGCGGGTGAATGGGGAGGGGGGATGGGGTGGTAGCTAGGCCTGAAAATCTGGAATTCACCCATTTCCATGCAGGAAGGTATTGAAGCCAAGGGAGGGGGGGTTTCAATATGCTTCAACGAGCGGCGTCCGTCCCTGGATATTACTCAGCGAGAGAGAGAGAGAGAGAGAGAGGGAGGGATATTATCAAGCACACTGACCTTTCCAGCAGGCAAACACTGTCCAGTAATTAGACCCGACCAGGAAATTAACAGCTGGGAAGTCTCATCGTATTGCACATTCCACTTTCAGAATATTCTTCGTTATCCAACGAGTCAAACAATGTTAATTAAGTCAATGTTAATTAATTTATCAAGCAAGTGGCTTGATGTGCTTAAGAGCACAATAAACGGCCGGAGGGAGGGGTCAACACAGGGTTACACCAGGGAGCACCGAGAGTGGCAACGCGAGAGGCGAAAATCATGCCACATTGCTGTATCACAAGGGCTTTACGCAAGTCTACATCACGTGATGTAAAACACTTTTCTTTTAATTTCTTTTCTACACATCTACGCATTTTTGATCAACTCTGTTGTTGGTCTACGCATTTTGCACGTAACTAAGATTCGTTTTTCGCATCTTTAGCTCAATTTTGACCCGAACACGGAATGTTTAGTGGGTGCTTGATTACCCCCCCCCCCCCACCCCAACCCCAGCAGCACGGACGATACCCTCCCTCCCTCCCTCCCTCCCAGCAGCACGGACGATACCCTCCCTCCCTCCCTCCCAGCAGCACGGACGATACCCTCCCTCCCTCCCTCCCAGCAGCACGGACGATACCCTCCCTCCCTCCCTCCCACCAGCACGGACGATACCCTCCCTCCCTCCCTCCCACCAGCACGGACGATCCCTCCCTCCCTCCTTCCTCGCACGATGCCCTCCAGCCGCCTCCTCACCTCCTTCAGGAGGGTCGTGACCCCTGATTCATACACGGGGGCCTCTGCTCGTCCCTGAGCTGAATGAGACCCCACCACCAACCTCCCTCTGCAACCTCCCCCTCTGCAACAACCCCCTCTGCAACCTCCCCCTCTCCAACCTCCTCCTCTCCAACCTCCCTCTCTCCAACCTCCCTCTCTCCAACCTCCCCTCCACCTCTCCACTCCCGACGGCGCCACGGGCAAAAGAATTGCATTCCCCTCGACTCCCTGAAGTGTTTGAGGACATCTCTGGCCTTCCATTTTCCAGAGGCTATCTGCCGTTCCAGCGGAGGTCGAACCATATCCGCGCGGGGAGGGAGCGTCGCAGCATTTCCAGGCCGACAGTTACTGCCGCTGGAAAACACGCCTGGAACTTCAAGAATATGGAGTATCGGTACTCCATCTTGCCCCCGCCCCCCGCAAGGACAATACAGACGTTAGACATCGCATTTCCAGGTCACACACACACACACACACACACACACACACACACACACGACGGTCGTACCGTCGCACTCCAAGGGTCGCAGCGTCGCTCTCCAAGCGTCCGCGTCCGTCGTACTCACGGGGTGGAGACGACCATCGTGACGGGGGGGAGGGGTCGTCGTGGGGGGAGGGGATGGGGTCGTCCGTCGTGGTGTGAGCGGGAGTGTCGTGACGACGTGTGGTGGCGACCTTGGGACCGACCACCTGTCAATTTACGTCCCGCAGTCACTGCCAAAATCGCCCGCTTTACGCCAGGATAAACATGCACGACACGACTTGCTCCACATATAGAACGTCCACGTCAGAGCCCACAGTATCTACCTATATGTGTGTGTGTGTGTGTGTGTGTGTTTGTTTCGCCTGGTGGTTATAACCTGACGACCTTAACGACCCTGGCGGTTGGCTACAGGCCAAACAACCAAACAATCATTTAATACCCGAGGTTTGTTTCTCTTAGGAACTAAGGTCTCTTAAAGTGGACACGAGCACCAAGGAATGGAATGGAGGTCTTCCAGTGGACACGGCCATCATCTGGAATGGAACTAAGGTCTTCCAATAGACACTGGAATGGAACGGAGGTCTTCCAGTGGACAAGGTCACCAACTGGAATGGAATGGAGGTCTTCCAGTAGACACAGTCACCAACTAGAATGGTACAGAGGTCTTCCAGTGGATACAGTCATCATCTGGAATGAAAAGTCTTCCAGTGGACAAGGTCATCATCTGGAACGGAATGGAGACCTTGTGGTAAACATGGTCATGATCTCGTCGTCAACACGGCCACGGACTGGAACGCGGCGGTCTTCCAGGGAGACGGACACCATCGCCCAACTGGAACGAACCGGAGGTCTTGCATGAGACGCTGTCACAAACCGGAACGAAACGAAGGTCCTTCAGCACCTCCTCCTCCTCCTCCTCCTGGTGGTGGCACACTGTAGCCAAAACAAACACCACAACACAATGCCAGGCAATGGCGACAGTTCATGGAACCATTCAGTTGGTTATGAAGCCATGCATGTACTTACCCACAGTGACGTCAAGACCCTCAACCAGTGTTGACTGGGAAGGTTAGCGTCAATCTAAATCCGAAGCAGATAAGACGTATCTAAATTAGATGTGCAGCTTGAATGTATTTCACACAATCCTCAATTTTTCTTTTTTTTCTTTCTACACCAGGAGCTAAGCCGGCTATATATATGACGCTGTCGATCACGAGCACAGAAAACGAGTGAAGGTGTACCACATATAGCTTCTGGTTTCCATGTCGGTAACTATGGAATTGATGAGGATTTTTACGGCACTCTAGGGGGTCAATTACCCAGGTCATGTCAAGCACTCGAGTGGGTCACTTCCCCAGGTCATGTCAAGCACTCGAGTGGGTCACTTCCCCAGGTCATGTCAAGCACTCCCGTGGGTCACTTCCCCAGGTCATGTCAAGCACTCCCGTGGGTCACTTCCCCAGGTCATGTCAAGCACTCCCGTGGGTCACTTCCCCAGGTCATGTCAAGAACTTTAGTTTGTCACTTCCTCAGGTCATGTCAAGCACTCGAGTCGGTCACTTCCCCAGGTCATGTCAAGCACTCCAGAGGGCCACTTCCCCAGGTCATGTCAAGCACTCCAGTGGGTCACTTCCCCAGGTCATGTCAAGCACTCCAGTGGGTCACTTCCCCAGGTCATGTCAAGCACTCCAGTGGGTCACTTCCCCAGGTCATGTCAAGCACTCCAGTGGGTCACTTCCCCAGGTCATGTCAAGCACTCCAGTGGGTCACTTCCCCAGGTCATGTCAAGCACTCCAGACGGCCACTTCCCCAGGTCATGTCAAGCACTCCAGACGGCCACTTCCCCAGGTCATGTCGTACCTCAAGACTGACATCGCATTCAAGCACACTTCGTAAACTAAATCGCATGACGTTTCAAGTCACTTAAAGTGGAGGAGGTCCCGCTGAATGAGGAGCGGGGGGGTGGGGGGGAGGCGGGCTTGCCTGCGGGCAATTCCGGCAGAGTCGACTGGATTCCTTGATGCCGTGTGCATTCCATAAAGAACACGACTTTCCCCTTAATCCCCCTCCGGTTGCACACGATATGCCTCCCTGCTTTCCAGACACACGACATGAACATTTCCAGGCGCCGAGGCTTTCTGTAATACTTCCATAATATCTACAGAACCATTCTTTTCCCCTTCCTCTCTTCATGAGGCCCTCTGTAATGCTTTCATAATATCCACAGAATCATTCTCTTCTCCTTCCTCTCTTCCAATCTCCCAGGCACTTCAAACCTACGGAAGCAGAATCATTTTGCCGGTCTCCCAGTATACCAGCGAAGCTTCCTTTCCCACACCAGGGGATAATAATTCAAACTTTGGACTACACAAAGGTACTTTCCTTTCAAATAACCCGGCCTTCATTGTCTTACGTGCCACTACGAATCTTACCCTCTCTATGCACCAACAAGAGAGGGTCTGGAAGGACACCTCGAACAACTGGAAGGCCTCGGTCGATCCTGGCCTAAGTATACAGAAGACGTTCCCTCGACCAAATGGAATCTATCAAACCTGAAACCAGATCCTGAACTTAAAAGATTTAGATTTGTGTGTGTGTGTGTGTGTGTGTGTGTGTGTGTGTGTGTGTGTGTGTGCACGCGCTCAAGCATCGTTTCCTTTGTCCTGGTTGTCTTATAGAGAAAATCTACAACGAGGAATATATGCCTTGGTCCTGGTTGTTCTATAGAGAAAATCTACAACGAGGAATATATGTGAGTGTATGGGAAGGACAAGATAATACAAGCCCTGATGGTTTATGACGAGGTTATCTGCTGCAGGACAGTATATGGGGAAGGACAGATAACACAAGACCTCATGGTCTATGACCAGGTTATCTGCTGGAGGACAGTACATGGGAAGGTCGCATGTCTTCAGGAAGAAGGCCTGGCAGAGAGGCAAAGCTTCCATAGACTAAGAAGAAGAGGGATGGAAGGGGACAGCCTGGATACGTGCCCTGAAGACAGTATCACACACACACCACACACACACACGTCCCCGGACTTTCACTATCTTCACGTGCCGCACGGATGGCCCACCAGAATCACAATTCCCTCTCCAGAACTCCGCCTTTGGCGCCGGCTGACGGGGGAACCCCGTGTAGAGAGGAAGATAAGGAAGGTCTCGCAATCCCCCCACCCCACAGCTCTGGGTGGAATATGCAAGAACCCCCTACCAACAGAAAACGGATGACATATGGAAAACGAAAGTATCAAAAATTTCAATTTTTCCTTTTTCTTTAAAAAAAAAAAAGTTAGAATAAATATTAGGTCGAGGAAGAGAATATCTTGAAGCCACCGGTACAAATGTGAGGTGAGTTCGATGAGTTGACCTGAGTGGACTCTGCATTCATAAGGAAGGTTACTGAGGGTAAATATTCAATTCATGAAATTGAGAAAAAAAAATCTTATCTCGCATATTATGAGAGCCGTTCATGTGTTATACGCAACAACAAAAACTACATTAATGATGATAATAATCATAGATAGACAGACAGATAGTTAGTTAGATAGATTAATATCATAGACAGACAGACAGACAGATAGATATATAGATAGACAGATATATATATATATATATATATATATATATATAGAGAGAGAGAGAGAGAGAGAGAGAGAGAGAGAGAGAGAGAGAGAGAGAGAGAGAGAGAGAGAGAGAGAGAGAGAAACAGACGTTTACCAAATGGCTTCCTAGCTTCGTCTCTTCGATGTATATCAATTGACTTATATTTCTCTCTTGTGTCTCCTCTGATGTGTGATTATTACACGAAAGTGCAGTTGGGAACTTATCGTGTTTCATTTTCCCCGTGGACTCATAGGACTATATATATATATATATATATATATATATATATATATATATATATATATATATATATATATATATATATGGTCCTAGAAAATGAGAGAGGGATTTTCACCTCTGAAGCCTTCTAACTCGCTCCAATTTGAGTAATGGCTTAACTTTGGACACAACATGATCATATTTCATTGGAAAAGCTTGTAAAAAAAATGGGTTTCCAGACCCTGGATGATGTATGTAAACTGGAATATATATATATATATATATATATATATATATATATATATATATATATATATATATATATATATATATATATATATATATGTGTGTGTGTGTGTGTGTGTGTGTGTGTGTGTGTGTGTATGTGTGTGTGTGTATAAAAGACTGTATTTGTTCAAGAATTCCATTAGTGTCATAATATAATTTCAGGTACTTTATGTGAAGCAGTTACATTTCTATATAATTCTGGGTTCTGTATTTGTAGCAATTACATTCAGGGGACAAGAAGGTGACACGCTTATCCCCTGAGGACGACAGTACGGCCCTTAAGCAAGACGGTACGACCCTTGAGCACGACGGTACGACCCTTGAACACGACGGTACGACCCTTGAGCACGACGGTACAGCCCTTAAGCACGACGGTACGACCCTTGAGCACGACGGTACGACCCTTAAGCACGACGGTACGACCCTTTAGCACGACGGTACGACCCTTGAGCACGACGGTACGACCCTTGAGCACGACGGTACGACCCTTGAGCACGACGGTACGACCCTTGAGCACGAAGGTACGACCCTGGATCGCGACGGCACGTCCCTAGAGCACGAGGGTACGTTAGCCATGGGGCCCGAAGGTCGTCCTCAAAGAGCCCCTCCAAGGTCGTACTCAAGGAGGGGACACCCCCAAGGTCGTACTCAAGGGAGACATAGCCTCCAGCAACGCCACTGCTGCTGCTGCTGCTGCAGGAGGGGGGGGGGGGCGGACTCTGCAACACTGTGCAACCCTAATCCCTTATCCCTCCCTCCCCCCACCCACACCCCCATCCCCCCACCCACACCCCCCATCCCCCCCCCACGTCACGATCAAAAGAGGGGGGAGGCAGGAGGGAGGGAGGGAGGGGGGTACGAATTAGCGGCGGTCCAAAAAACTGCTGATTAGGGCCCCACACCCCCCACCCCCAACCCACTCCCAACAGATAATTAAACAGACGAGAGAGAGAGAGAGAGAGAGAGAGAGAGAGAGAGAGAGAGAGAG
>NC_092296.1:430000-437500 GCF_036320965.1 Panulirus ornatus
CTGTGACGAGGTTATCTGCTGGAGGACAGTACATGGGAAGGACAGATAACACAAGACCTGATGATCTATGACCAGGTTATCTGCTGGAGGACAGTACATGGGAAGGACAGATAACACAAGACCTGATGGTCTATGACCAGGTTATCTGCTGGAGGACAGTACATGGGAAGGACAGATAACACAGAGACCTGATGGTCTATGACCAGGTTATCTGCTAAAGGACAGCAATAGTATCCTACAAACCAAAACCCATACTGGTGGAGAAAGGATGGTCCAGGAAAAGGCCCCCTCCCAACCTACAACTAGGAATGGAGACAGGATAATACAGCAGAAGGCTCCTCCCCCACCCACCACTATAAATGGAAACAGGACAGTAAATACAGACGGCTCCTCCTCCCAGCCCACCACACCCTCTGGCTCATCAGCCACAGAACCAATAGCTGTGAGGGCAGTCCCATGTCGTCGTAATGCGGTGAAATGGCTTGGGAGTAACGCCGCAGTACAGGGTCGGTGGCTGCTGGGTGAGGGAAGGGATGATGTGGTCCACACACCACAGTCTGACGTCTGATCCCCCCCACCCCCAGCTCACTACGTCTCCCCATGGAAGGCTTTTTCGCGAGGGAGAGAGGGAGGGAGGTGGGTGGTGGGTGTGTCCCCTCTCCTTCATGGGCCAACGTTAGCTGAGACTGATAAAATAGAATCAATAATGTTGGCTCGTGGACCAGGTGTTGTCTCAGGGCACCAAGGGGAGAGAGAGAGAGAGAGAGAGAGAGAGAGAGAGAGAGAGAGAGAGAGAGAGAGAGAGAGAGAGAGAGAGAGAGAGAGAGAGACAGAGAGAGAAAGAGACAGAGAAAGAGAGAGACAAAGACAGACACACAGACAGACACACAGACTGACGGACAGAGTAACAACTAACCTAACCTAACCTAGCCAGGACGCAGGGTTGACACGTAGGGCCCACCGCAGGAAGAAACTTAAAAGACTTGTCAGGCTAGCGAGCGCCTCAGCTTGCTGTTAACGTGAGAGATGAGGAAGAATGTGATTCTGGTTACTCAAACCAGTTTAAGCGCAGACCAATGGATCATCAAGCTAAAGCTTCACTTTAAAAACTTTAAAAGCTTCACTTTACAATCTTAAGCTAGGCGGCCTTATTCAGCTTTAGCGTAGCCCCCACTGCTCATGGAAGTCAAGCTTCAATTGCGGCTTTTGATTCTACCTTACACTTATTAAGTCGAAAGGTCTATATCCAGTCACCACTAAACTACTACTACTACTACTACTACTACTACTACTACTACTAACTCATGCACTTACCTCAATATACGTCCTTACGGCACTTAACTAACGCTAAAAATATATAATAATTCTGGAATTCACAAAGAACTTTCTTTTTTTTTTTTTGAAAATCTGTCAGTTTTTTCTTTTAAATGCTTTGATAATGCCAGTACTACTTCTGGCGTTTAATTAAGACTCAAAGAGGAAAATATATTTACGTTTTCCATCATCAAAGACCTTTTGAATTTACCTATGAATAAAACAGGTCGTTTATTTTCAATTTCCATCAAGCTTTTTATATATATATATATATATATATATATATATATATATATATATATATATATATATATATATATATATATATATATATTAGGGTAGTCACTTGTTTACCAAATGGCGTCCTAGCTACGTCTCTTCGTTGTATATCAACTGAGTTATATTCCTTTCTTGTATCTCTCCTGATGTGATTATTACACGAAAGTGCACTTGGGAACTTATCGTGTTTCATTTCCCGGTAGACTTATGGTATGTGTGCCGCGATAGCACATAGCATAGATAGATTATCTATGGTCAGTATGGTAGATAGATGTTATCTAGACCAGTTATTTCAAGATACATTCATGACCCCCTTATCATCTTAACTACTACGGCATCATTACCACTAACCCCGTAGCCGCATTACCCTCCTGTATTAGCACCTTTATTACCTGTATGTGTCGTTTACAATCATTTTTTTCCCTCATCTTTCTTCCCCTCATTATCTCGCCTTAATTGTCCTCTTATTACGTCTAGTTTCATCTTTATCATATATCTTCCTATCCTTCTTGATCTCTCTGCTTCATCACCTCTCTCTCCTATCCATGCCTTCTTCCGTTGCTGCTTAATTTCTTACATTTCTCTATATATTCTTCTTGTAAAAGGCGTAGGAGGAGAGGAGAGGCGCTGGCACTGTGCGCACTGCGAACCGGCGTAAGAGGGGAGGAAAAGCAGAGGCGCTGGCATTGTGCGTATTGCAACCGGCGTAGGAAAGCGTCGTGCGTTGTGTCCCTACGCCGCAAACACGAGACAAGGCCAAGACAAGGTGGTGGTGGTGGGTGGGGGTGGGAGGGGGAAGGGGGGGGGAGAGGGGAGGGAGGAGGAGGGGGAGGGAGGAGGGGGAGGGAGGAGGGAAGGGAAATTCGTCAACCCGAATCAACGGTTGCCTGTTGAGCGTGAAGACCTTCATTGATTGCCTGTCACGCCCGTGAGACGGGAGGACAGGGGCAAAGGCTGCTCCCTCCCTCCCTTCCCTCCACACACACACACACACACACACACACACACACACACACACACACACACACACACACACACACGAGTGTATGATTCGTCCTGCTTCAACTATGATGGCTGCCCCGACCCCCCACTTCTGTTTACTCTCAGTGTAATGCCTGAATGGTGTATTTCCAGCCAGGCTACTTACTGCACATCCGACGAATCGTTGTTTATCTCTTCATCAACTACAGTATTGACAGGCCTACGTGTGCAGACGGAGGGCCTGGGGTGAAGAGCTCCACCCACATGGTTCTCTGCTGTTCCCCGTGGTGAGGTGGCCTAGCGCATGGGGGGTTAAGGAGAAACAGCGCACCTCTCTCTCTCTCTCTCTCTCTCTCTCTCTCTCTCTCTCTCTCTCTCTCTCTCTCTCTCTCTCTCTCTCTCTCTCGGGGGTTAAGGAGAAACAGCGCACCTCTCTCTCTCTCTCTCTCTCTCTCTCTCTCTCTCTCTCTCTCTCTCTCTCTCTCTCTCTATCTATCTATCTACCTATCTATCTCTATCTCTCTCTCTCTTTACATTGTGTATCTTCAGCGACCTCTCCTTGGCCTGGCCTGGCCTGGCCTGGCCTGGCCTGGCCTGGCCTGGCCTGGCCTCACCTCACCATCACCACCCCCCCTTAAAAAAAATGTAGGCCCCCCCTCTAAAAAAAAAAAAAAAAACTTGTGGAATAATCTGGGAGGCGAAAATATTTTGCGTGAGGCGAAGTGGTTTCTGGGATTTTATGGTCTGGCTTGGGAGAGGCTGTGTGTGTGTGTGTGTGTGTGTGTGTGTGTGTGTGTGTGTGTGTGTGTGTGTGTGTCCTCAGAGGTTACAGAGGCACAAGGAGAATGTGTAAGACTACGTGTTGAGAGTTTTTCGGAGAGGTAAAAATGCCACATAAAACGTTCTCATTCCCCCTTCCCCCCCTCCATCACCACCACCACCTCCTGTATTAGTTCATCAGAGATGAGAATTCCTCACCCACCCCCCACACCCTCCCCCTCCCCTACCTCCTGGTTTACAATTGGTCATACCAATTTGAGCTCACGCGAAAGCGTTCAACATTTCCACCCCCCTCACCCCCCCAAAAAAAAAAAATAATAATATAATAATTTTTCTTCTTTTCGATATTTTTCATTTTTAATTTCTAATCTCTGCAAATTATTTCCAAATTTTTCACCTTGAATTCTTTCTCCTCTCTCTCTCTCTCTCTCTCTCTCTCTCTCTCTCTCTCTCTCTCTCTCTCTCTCTCTCTCTCCCGTCTAATGACCTATCATTCAACCACGCACGCACACACAAAAAAAAGAAAAGAAGGGGAGGGGAAAAAAAAATGTACACACACTAGGCGAGGGGACATTTCTTGACTGCAATGTTCTTGTACCTCCGCGTGGAAGAGTGATGCTGAGGGAAGCCTGTCTCTTTCTTCCCCCCCCCCCCCCCCCCAGCTTCCCAGGGAGCGCAAATCGTCTCAGGTGAGATTGGGGAAGAGATTGGACGAGAGAGAGGTGGCAAGACGCTTCGAAATAACAAAGTAATTCAGGTGACATACGACAAATGAAGCTTCCTTCTCTGAGTGCAACGTATTTGCAAGCGAACCAGCTTTGTATATATATATATATATATATATATATATATATATATATATATATATATATATATATATATATATATATATATATATATATATATATATATATATATACATATATATATGTCCCTGGGGATAGGGGATTAAGAATACTTCCCACGTATTCCCTGCGTGTCGTAGAAGGCGACTAAAAGGGGAGGGAGCGGGGGGCTGGAAATCCTCCCCTCTCGTTTTTTTTTTTTTAATTTTCCAAAAGAAGGAACAGAGGGGGCCAGGTGAGGATATTCCAAAAAAGGCCTAGTCCTCTGTTCTTACCGCTACCGCACTTACGTGGGAAATAGCGAATAGTTTAAAAGAAAGAAAATATATATATATATATATATATATATATATATATATATATATATATATATATATATATATATATATATGACATTTATTCATATCTATTTATCTCTCTATTGACACATTAATTGGTTTTATTTAACCCTACAGATATTTCATCATTGGTGGCGTCAGCTTCATTGAACACCTATTGAATTTCATTCCCCGCCCCCCCAAAAAAAATCAAAACATCCTGGGGTCATCTATGACACGGGGATGACCCCAGTGCTGAAATGGATTTCACCTCGAAATAAATAACGCGTAATTAAAGTTCAGTAACTGATCTCTCTCTCTCTCTCTCTCTCTCTCTCTCTCTCTCTCTCTCTCTCTCTCTCTCTCTCTCTCTCTCTCTCTCTCTCTCTCTTCCCGGCAGGCACGAATCGCATGACTCTTGAGCACGATGGTTATATTTCTTTCTTGCACCACCCGTGGTAATGTGATCATTACACGAAAGTGCACTTGTGAACTTATCGTGTTTCCTTTCCCCCGTGGATGAGAAGGAATATATATATATATATATATATATATATATATATATATATATATATATATATATATATATAGATAGATATATAGATAGATAGATAGACATAGATAGATAGATAGATAGATAGATAGATAGATAGATAGATAGATAGATAGATATATACTCATTTATCGCTTATCTTCGTTGGCCAGACTGATTATCAGCAAGTAAGACTCAACATCACACCAAGATCATGTGGCGTACAGACTCATCATAACTGGTTCTTAAGAGGCCCGGGAATTAGAGTGGAGGGTGAGGGTGGGTGTGGTGGTGGTGGTGCAACGTCTCCTGCAGATGGTAATGAGGCGGTCCTGGAGATCTAATTAGTCCCCTTGCGGAAGCTCAGCGGAGAGGGAGATGGTGAGGGAAAGGGGGAGTGGTCTGTTGGTGAACCCTCCCTACCCTTTCCCCTCCTCCTCTCATGTGTGTGTTGTGACCTCGCGACCTCAATCGTGAGGCGGGTCGGCATCTCATCGCCCCGCGCCCCATCTCCCAAACGTGAGGGAGGAGTGGTGAAGAGAGCCCCCGCCCCGCCCCACCACCCCACACCTCACGATGGTCTGCGAGTGACAGTGAGGAATGGTGACCAGCCCTGTAGTCTACAGTCCCGTGCTGCTGTAGTCTACAAGTACATGTCGTAGTCTACAAATACATATCGTAGTCTACAAGTACATGTCGTAGTCTACAAGTACCTGTTGTGGTCTACAAGTGCCTGTTGTAGTCTACAAGTGCCTGTTGTAGTCTACAAGTGCCTGTTGTAGTCTACAAGTGCCTGTTGTAGTCTACAAGTGCCCCTGTTGTAGTAGGGCCAACTTGCTTCCTCTCTACAAGGAATCCTTCGACTTGCACTAGTGTCGTTCTTGCACCGCAGAACCGATCCTCCCCTTTAATGTCCAAATGACCATAAGGAAAAGGGCATAAAATGAACCTTACGACTTTGTAAATACGGTTAATGACCCGAGATTGCGACGGGGTCAGCCACTGCACAGCTGTGGCTGCGGCAGGGAACCGTCCACGCCACTGCAGGACGATACGTTATCTTCACTACGACAACTGTGCAACACTGTTGTTATCATCACTATCAAGGCTCCAGTGAAGGTCACCGTCATGTATGATACACAGTGCTTTTATGTTAGCTGAGACGGTACTGGCAGCTTGGGCCCTAATCAAGGCCATCCTATCAACGATACATTATATATATATATATATATATATATATATATATATATATATATATATATATATATATATATATATATATATTCCTATGAGTCCACGGGAAAACAAAACACGATAAGTCTCCAAGTGGACTTTCGTGTAATAATCACATCAATGTATATATATATATATATATATATATATATATATATATATATATATATATATATATATATATATATATATATACATATATATATATATATATATCCATGCCTGAGCTAGGCTTTTCAGTTCACACATACTTTCCGCAACGCAACCAAACTATACTACCTTACCCCCCCAAAATATCACACCGAAACGGTACTAAATGCCATTTTCAACGTGGCCTTTTGATTCCATCTCACTGAAGAGCCCTAAAACAACTCACTCCGTTGATACCCAACCAGTTTAAATCGTTACTCTGGACACGAATGACTATAACCTTCAGAAAGCAGGTGATTGCATTGCGTGTATATCACGCCCAGAGAGAGTCTGGCCATTCGAAGGGTGATGTATGGTGGATGTATTACACGTGTGTAGCCGGAGCCGAGCCTGATGTGTGAGGATGTATGTGTTGACGGTGCCTGGCTAGAGCGATGCCGCCACCCTCAGGGGCTGTAGTCTAAGGGAATGGTAAGGGCTGCAGCCAACTGGCCCAGGCTGACTGATATGTATTAGGGGCTAATCCCTTAATTGAGGGGCGGGGGCGGGGAGACCAGTGTGTGGGATGAGACCTGATTCTCTCTCTCTCTCTCTCTCTCTCTCTCTCTCTCTCTCTCTCTCTCTCTCTCTCTCTCTCTCTCTCTCTCTCTCATCCATCTATCTATCACCGTGCACCACCTCCATCAGGCCACACTTGCTTGTGGCTGTATAAGTACTTAAGTAAGTAAGTAGGTAGGTATAGGTAGGTTATTATGTAACTAAGTAAGTAAGTAAGTAAGTATGTAAGTATGTAAGTAAGTAAGCAAGTAAGCAAGCATGCGGAGAAGGCCAAGCATATGGCTATGGGGGGGGGGAGGGGGGGAGGAAGGGGTGTCTCATGTCATTTTCTTGCCTCTTCAACACCCACCCTTCACCAGACACAACACACACACACACACACACACACACACACACACACACACACAGAGAGAGAGAGAGAGAGAGAGAGAGAGAGAGAGAGAGAGAGAGAGATGTGGACTAACATGAGTTTCATGTCATCTGCGTCATGCTGGCGACGAGTGGGGGTCTT
>NC_092296.1:440000-457500 GCF_036320965.1 Panulirus ornatus
AAAGAAAAGGTGCATTAGAGGCTTTATAAAAAGGGGATAAGTTGAAATTTAAAACAAGGCAGTAGTAGTGTAAGGAGCCTCGAAAAGGGGTTTGTAGTTTACATAAGAGACAACGACCTTTGAAGAGGTAACAGTCTGGAAGAAGAAGAAGAAGAAAAGAAGAAGAAGAAGAAGAAGAAGAAGAAGAAGAAGAAGAAGAAGAAGAAGAAGAAGAAAAGGGACAGAGAAGAAGAGGAAAGCTCGGAAGATGGTGGGTGGAGGGTGGAGGGGTTTGAAAGAAGGGGTGTGTGTGTGTGTGTGGTCAAAGACAAAAAAATGGATGGAGTTTAGCAAAAAGAGGGAGGGAAGTCTGACCGAAGGTGAGGAGGGGGGGGGAGGGTCTGGAAGATGGTGATGAAGTTGGAAGGTGTGACTGGAGAGGGAGGGAGGGAAGTCTGGCCGAAGTTGAGGGGGGGAGGGTCTGGAAGATGGTGATGAAGTTGGGAGGTGTGACTTGAAAGGGAGGGAGGAAGTCTGGAACACGTTGGTGGGGTCTGGTCTCACGGTAATGAAGTGTGGAAGATGAAATATGGAACTTTGGCAAGAAGAAAAAAAATTGAACAATAAAAAGCAGGAGTCGAATGATGGTGGCTGATGGAAGACGGACCAGATCTGGAAGGAGTCTTAATTATGGTAAGAAATTGATGAAAAATACTTTTTAAAAAATAGAACCCAGCCTGGAAACAGTAAAGGGTTAGGAATAATGTCTGGATTCTGATACAGTATCGGATTCTCTTTTCTTGTTAAAACAGTTAGTCATCTGGATGCTGTAAAATTGAAACCTGAAGAAGTTTAAAGACCTCTGAAGGGAAATCTGGGACTTCATATACATACAGTGATGGCAGATCTGGAAGACCCAGAAAAATGGGTAAAAAAAAATCGTAAAATCCTTACAAGAGAAATGAAACTCGTTTTACACGAAATTGTCTGGGGGAAAAAAGAGGGAAGAAACGAGTTTCACACGAAGTTGTTTTTTTTGGGGGGAAAAAAAGGTAAGAAACGTGTTTCCAGGAGAAGTAATAATGTATAAGAAATAAAACTGATGGAGGAATGAAAAGTTAGAAAATGAAATTCTGGCGAAAACAGGAGATACACGGACGCGTCCGTTGGCTGACGAGAAGCAACGGGGCAGAATTCGGTGCCTGGAACTCAGGAGAGAGAGATAGCAGAGCATCCAGGATATTGAAGGACACAGCAGTACTGGCGGACACGAGAACCTTTCCTCTGGAAAATACAACATCGGGAGGTCTGGAACCAGTCCAAGAGTGGATATAAACGAACAGACGATGGTAATTCTTATGGAACTTGGAACACGGCCCTGAGAGATAAGGGAAGATGTATGGATGCTGTAAGATAGAGAATACCGGGGGCGACGAGTAGCAGTCTGGAAGACACAAGGGGTGTAAGAAGGAAGAAATAGTGACACTGGGGAAAGAGGAGGGGGATTGTAGCAACTGTCTGGAAGATGTCAGGGTTGTGTAACAAGTGATTCCAAAGGACGAAGAGAGCGAAACAATCGAGAGCCTGGAAGATGGAATGAGTGTAACAAGCAAGATCCTGGAAAAATGTAAAGAGCGGAGCAACTGAGACGCTGGAAGATGTAGGAAATGTAACAGGTGAGTCTGGAAGATGTAGAAGTGCAGCAACTGCCTGGAGGAGGTAGGAGTGTAACATGTGAGAGTCTACAAGATTCAGAAGTAACCCAGTTATAGAATATGGAAGACGGGGTGTGACTTTAAGAGGGAAGAATCCCCCCCTATAGATAAAAACATTAAAAATCTGAAGAACGAAAAATCAAATCCAGACTGAAGAAATGAAGAAAAGAAATAACTCAAAGATCCAGAATTCTTCCTCGAGGTAAAAAAAAAAAGAAATCCAAATACAATAATAAAGAAATGATACAAAAGCGAAATGTGAAAAGAGGCAAAAAGAGTGTTTGGGGGGGAGAGAGATAAAGGGAAAGACTTTAGACAGACAAAAGACCTCAAGTGATGTATGCGAAAAGCAAGTGATCAGGAGTTTGGAGGTGGAGGAAGAAAGATATCTAGAAGAAAGAAAGGAAGACCTGGGGGGGGGGGGAAGAAAATGGAGAGTGGGACGTCATGCACAAAGGAAGCTCTGGGGGGGTGGGGGCGGCAGATGGGATCTAGGGAGAGGAGGAGGGAGAGGAGGAAGAGGCTGGGTCTCTCAATTCCGAGACAAGAATGGGAAGATCACACGCCACACTGACCCGTCGGTGTACAGTCCCTGGCACCTGTGTGAGGACACATGACACATGGAGGCAGAGGCGTGAGGGCACATGGCACATGGAGAGGGTAAAGGTTGAGGCGTGAGGACACATGACATATGGGAAGGGTGGAGGCGAGGCGTGAGGACACGGTTGTTGAGGACACATGACACATGAAGGGGGTGAAGGTGAGGACACATGAAGGAGGTGAAGGTGAGACGGGAGGACACATGACACATGAGAGGGGCATAACTGAGACGTGGGGATACAGTGTCTCATGACCTGTGACACGTGGAGGGCCATCTATCCACACACGTCCTGTTCGACGACACCCTCAGACTCTGAGGAAGGCATCCCCCTATTGCCCCCCTCCCTCCCTCCTTCACCCCCAGCCGTATACCACACCACTCGTCTCAAATCGGCACCGATTAAAAAAGTCCACCACCCGATCCCAACTCTTCGTCACAGGCGAACGGGGCCGCGTGACGTCACGTGGCCCCGTTCGCCGTGATGCATTAGGGGATCAATTTGGCCCGGGAGACGCATTAGAATATGAGAGCGGGTGCAAACACGGCGGTAAATCCCCCTCAGCACCGAGGGAGAATCGCTACAAGGAAATTCAAACACCTCTATTTAATTCCCCCCCTTCGCATCAGAGCTTGACGGGAAACACTGTGTTACGGATTATGTCAAAATTAGGCGAATATAAAGAACTGATGGAAATGCCTTCAAGATGCGGGGGGTTTTTTTTGTGTCGACAGGAAGCAATGCTTAACCCGATCATTACTCCAGACTCAATCCTTTCCCATCTTCAAGGAGGGGTTCCAGCAAGATGGCTACTGGACAAAGATAAGACACGAGAATAATGTGGGTTAAGAGGCGGATCACTTTCACGGGGGTCACCGTGCAAACACATGAGGTTGAGGGAAGGGGGATGTAACCCTAAGAGGTATGGGATCCCATTCTATAAACGTTCTTGATAACCGCGGGGTTGAACACCTCACGATTTCGGATCACGGAAGAAATACATTCAAAAAAGCCAAGAAAAGAATACACGCAAAGAAAATCTAGGTTTTACATCAGCTCTTCAAATAAACATTACCATCTCTAAGCCCCGGCCTTTCGTGACAACAGAAACACGGAAGAAGTAGATATATTCGTGTGTTTATCTGAAATCTTCTATTTTACCTAAAATTCATATCCATCATCAAAATCATTCATATATATATATATATATATATATATATATATATATATATATATATATATATCATTATCTTTATAATCATTATCATTATCATAACGCAGAAAATCAGTAATAAATATAGACTTACATCAAGGCCTGCTTTATCAGCCATAAACACAGACCCAAACAAACACTGACAAAGAAATACAAAAGAAAATCAAATAACATCAAACCAGTGGGTCCTTTCCAGACTGTGGTCCTGGGTAGTGCCACGCGCACTCATGGCCAGGAGGAACGCCCTGGACAAGGTAACTTCTTATATTATGCCTACGAAACTCCGGGCATTGTGGAACTTGTTCCATTCCAGGGGTCCGGAACCCTCAACTTCCTTCATCAAGCTTTTGTTAGACACTGTCTTCCAGCCTCACGTTTCCAGCGATGCTTGAAGTTTAACGGTTTTCATATCATTTTCCAGAGTCCTTCTTAGTTAGCGTGGTGCCTCCTGGATGAGCCTGACCCTTCCCTACCCTGTATTTACATGTGTTTTTCCCTGGTACATATCCACAGGAACGTTCCCCTTCCTTATGCCTCGTTCCAGGATTTCTCTGCATGTCGTCCATTGCTAGGCTGTTTCCAGCAACCTGCTTCCTGGAAACTTTGCTTTCCTGTCTCTTTCCAAGAACATTTCCCTTTTTCTATATCCAGAAACATCTTTTTTAATCTATTTCCAGGAGCATTTCTCTTACTATTACCTATTTCCAGAGGCACTTTTCCGTTTCCTAAATATTTCTGGTGTTTCCCTCCCTAACACCAATTTCTAAGAGTCCTTGCCCTAACTACCACTTATTTCCGGAAATAATTTTCCTCCTATCCACTATTTCCTGGCACATGCCTCTTACTACCACCTATTTCCAGGAATGATTTTCTTCTCACGGCCCATGGCCTCCATGTCTTGAGACTGAGTCCAATGGCCTATTCGTCTTGAGACGGAGTCCCTACCATTTCTAGTAATATTGCTCTTCTTTCCACCTATTTCCTAGAATGATTCTCTTCCCATCCACAATTTCCAGATGTATCTTCCTACCAACTGCATATTTCCCTCAACTTCCTCTTACACTGAACCACCTCTACGTACCATTCCATTCCATCAAGCCTATTCATCGCTTTCCTTCTATTTCAACACACGTCATGTGGCTTCCTCCTCCTGTCCTTCATTCGCTGGAAAGACTCCCATTACTGGCCACCCGTTTCTGGAACGCATTTCCCTCGAATATCCATTACCTACCATCGCTTATCTCTATGAGTACTCTCGTCGCCAGCTATTTCTTTAAGGTTCCGTCCACGCGCTGGTGTCCACCCTGAAACGCTCTACCTTCCAACAGCAGCTCATCAGACCTTCCCATCTTCCAGCACCTCGTCTCTGGAACTCTGGAACTCCCTAACTTCCACCACCTCTTCTCTGGAACTTCCTAACCACCACCAACTGTTTCCTGGAATTCCTAACTTCCACCAACAGTTCCCTGGAACTCCCTAATCTCCACCACCTGTTTCCTGGAACTCCTTAACTTCCACCACCTGTTCCCTGGAACTCCCTAATCTCCACCACCTGTTTCCTGGAACCCCCTAACTTCCACCACCTGTTCCCTGGAACTCCCCATCTTCTACTAGCTACTCCCGGAACGTTTCAGCTCCCAACCCACACCATTTCCAGGAATAGCCTGCTTCCTCCAGCTATTTCCTGGTATTCTCGGGTTTCCGCAACATTCCAGCCATATCGGGTGTTCCAGGCATGAATACGTAAACAACATCTAATATACTGTTCTCTGGCGTGGATGGCGAGCCAGTCTGTGCTTTACATACAGGTACTGTCTCGAGGGTTTTCCGTCCATCGGAGGCCCATCAAGTCCCTCGATGCTGGCCTCTGATGCCGTCGTCAACGTCGCAGCTGACTAACCTTGTGACTGACGAGCCTAAACGACTTCACGACCGCGTCGCTTTAATGGTTTGATCTCATCTCCCTCGTCATATCCCTAGTGTCCAGACTGTGCGAACCTCGACTTTGTTTCACACGAGTATTTCTGTGACTGGCCTCACCTGTCTCCCTCCTGACAGGCTGATGTAGCGGTGTGAACTCATGCTCAATTACTGTAGTTTCCAGTTGCCTAAGAATGGAGCTTCCAGACCCCCCAAAGGCTGGTGCCTCCAGTCCTCAAAGACTGGAGCCTCCAGACCCCAAAGACTGAAGCCCCCAGACCCCAAAGACTGAAGCCTCCGGTCCTCAAAGACTGGAGCCTTCAGACGCCAAAGACAGATTCCCCATACCCCCAAAGACTGAAGCCTCCAGAAAGACTGAAACCCCCAGACCCCAGAGATTGAAACCTCCAGACACCAAAGACTGAAGCCTCCAGACCCCAAAGACTGAAGCTTCCAGTCCCCTTTGTCTAGAGACGCCAGTCCCCTGAGAATGAAGTCTCCAGTCCCCTAACATTGAAGCTTCCAGTGCCCTAAGACCGGAGCCTTCCATCCTCAAAGACTGAAGCCTCTAGTCCCCTTTAGAACAGATCCATCATCCCTCGGATCCTGGAATCTCCAACAACCGCCAAGACTAGAGTCTCAAGACCTCTGAGACTGGAGCTTCCAGTCTTCTGAAGACTAACGCCTCGTCCAAAGCCTCTCTCAGCACAAAGACACTAAACGAACACAGCCTAATTCCTTTTAGAACCAAAGCCAACACACTTTAAATCCTCGCTCCTGGAAATCCTTTTGGTCATGATATCCTCCAACTCTCTCCTGTCGTCGCGTCCCTCAACAATCCATCCACCTCCCCCCCCCCCTCCCATCCTGCCTCTACCACCTCCAAAACCCAGATCCCCCCCCCCCCCCGTCCTAGACCCAGGAGGGATGATGGCTCCCCCCCAACCCTCCACCCACCTCCCACATGTCTTCACTAAATTCTCAGCATTCCTGTCGCTTCCAGCATCACCAGGTTTCCAGACCATCATCTCTTTCCAGAACCTCCGTTTTCTCTCTCTCTCTCTCTCTCTCTCTCTCTCTCTCTCTCTCTCTCTCTCTCTCTCTCTCTCTCTCTCTCTCCTCTTCAACACTTTTTTCGGCGTCCACACATCCAGGCTCCTGAGAGAGAGAGAGAGAGAGAGAGAGAGAGAGAGAGAGAGAGAGAGAGAGAGAGAGAGAGAGAGAGAGAGCAGCAGACGAATCAATCAGAGCTCAAGGCGGCAGCGGCTGATTTGACATATCACTGAGCCAGACTCGTACCCTGAATTGCCTTCGAGAATTACACTGACCTTTGACCTCGCCCAGCATCACTACACTGGTTGGACCTGCAGCTACTCACTAGCCCCTCGTACCGTGACCTGGATTACGCTCAATTCCATTTTTGGCAAACCTTTTGAACAACATGGTAGGGTCAAAGGGTACATGGCCTGGATCTTTTTTTTTTTTTTGAGGGTCTGGTCGAGAAAAAGGCCAGGCCTTCGTGCCCCTAAGGATCGAACCGTCGTACTCAAGGGTTGTAACAGAATGTCCGTGGATCGTACCGTCGTGGCCAAGGATCGCACCGCCGTGCTCGAAGATCGTACCGTCGTGCTCAAGTGGTTAACTCCAAGACGACAGTACGGAAAAAAAAAAAAATATGCGACACCAAATAACTGAGTGAGACTGTCACATATTGTTTACACCAAGAAACAGGTAGAGAAAGATAACGCACCTTTCTTTTACCCATCTTAGATAACATTAATGAAGATAACGCACCTTTCTTCTATCCGACTTAGATAACATTAATCTCTAATCGCCTTAGACGTCCGGTGTCCCATTAACCTTATCCCCTTAGGGCTCCCTTAACCCCTTTACAGACCTATTCTGTTTCAACTCCATCTCTATGCCACAATGATGGAGAAAAGGGGGGAGGGGAAGGCGTCCGGACGATGTCCCTGGCCACGGAGGTGCGGGGCAACAGACGTGGCCGTTGACCGGTCTGTGGCCTGTGTATAGAGGGTCGTCTTGGGTAACGCCTGTGGCCAAGGGGACGACACAGAAGTAGCCGTGGCTAAGTCTGTGGACCAGGTGGCACGGAGCAGCCGGACGCCTGGAGGTGGCACGGATCAAATCCACGCTGCCCCGAAGTACCGATACTGAAGATCCTGATGATCTCGTGATCTCCGCAGCTCTTACGTCCGCCAGGCCTGGTCGTCGCCCCCACACAGTCCCCAGCGGAGGAGGAAGGACGTCAAGATAAGTCCCCTCTTAGCGCCTGGGGGACTGTGGGGGGGATCTCGCGGAAGCTCACTCACAGCTTGGGGGAGTGTGGCAGCATCAGGGAAATCTCCCCACACCCCTTCTGAAGCCTGGGGAGGAAGTAGACGTTATGGATACTCCCCCTAAAGCTTTGAGGAGAGTATGGGGACATCACGGAAACCCCCTTTAAACCTTTTTAGGGGGAGTAAGGGGACATCATGGAAGTTCCCCTAAAGCTTAAGGGCATATGGAGACATCATGGAAGTCTCCCTAAAGCTTAAGGGAATATGGAGACATCATGGAAGTCCCCCAAAAAAAACCTTGGAAAGTGTGGGTAAAAGGAGGAGGTCCCCCCCGCCCAAACCTCCATCTACGAGAGGCGTAATAGGATTACGGAAACAGCTCCCCCTCCAAGCGTCTGGCGTATGTGATGTCTCCAGTCTACACCCCTTCCCCCTTCCCCATCACCCCACCCTCCTCCAGTGGCTGGAGTATGTGATGACAACATGGAGCAACCCCACCCCTACACCCCCACCACCGCCACCCTCCCTTTACCAGCGCCTGCAGTATGTGACAACATCTTGAGTCTCTCCCTCCGGCGTCTGGAGAGAATGTGGTATCACATAAGTGGACCCCCTTGAGAGGGTCTGGAGTTATGCGATGATACCATCACATAACTCCAGGACCCGGGAGGTGTATGTGTGTGGCTGCGGACCAGGAGGAGGAGGAGGAGGAGGAGGAGGAATATATATATATATATATATATATATATATATATATATATATATATATATATATATGGAGCGGGGGGCTGGAAATCCTCCCCTCTTAATTTTTTTTAATTTTCCAAAAGAGGGAACAGAGAAGGGAGCCAGGTGAGGATATTCCCTCAGTGGCCCAGTTCTCTGTTCTTAACGCTACCTCGTTAACGCGGGAAATGACGAATAGTTTGAAGAAAAAAAAAAAAAAATATATATATATATATATATATATATATATATATATATATATATATATATATATATATATATATATATATAAAGAGAATAATGCACGTTCAAGAATCATTAGACGAAAATGAAGAAAGACGGGCCATTGCTTTTCTTTTCTTTTTTGTCTTTTTAAATGCGCGTTTCACGGTTCTCTTCTTCGCCAGTTCAGCTCAACGTAACGTAACCGGATTTCACGGGACATTAAACGTGTTTGTGTTCCAGGTACTTCCTTCTTCTCCTCCTCCCTCCTCCTCATCATCATCATAAGGGGAGACAACGATGGTTCATCAGCTTTGGCTCCTCTAAGCCATCAGCTGCCTCCTGTGATGTTAATCAATCCCATTAAAAAGTGGGTTAGCGTATATGAAGGAAAAAAAATATATATACACGAGGGTCGTTTAAAACACCGTCCCTGCTGCCCTGTGAGACAATTCGTCCTTTTCCTTTTTTTCCTTTTTTTTTCTTTTTTTTTCTTGACACCATCTATACATCTGATGTATCGTGGATTATAGATAAGTCTTTCGTGAATAATAGATATCTTCCGATGATAGAACTCTTCACCAAAGACACACACACACACACACACACACACACACACACACACACACACCACCATCGCCAGCCTTACAGGTCTGTGTGATAGACACACCACAGCCTTCTGCTACCGATGATAGATAACAGGCCTGTGCCATCATCCTGTGTGATAGACACACCACAGCCTTCTGCTACCGATGATAGATAACAGGCCTGTGCCATCATCCTGTGTGATAGACACACCACAGCCTTCTGCTACCGATGATAGATAACAGGCCTGTGCCATCATCCTGTGTGATAGACACACCACAGCCTTCTGCTACCGATGATAGATAACAGCCCTCATCCTGTGTGATAATCTTCACTGCGTCATAATCTGGACAGGGTGACGTCATCACTGAACAGCTGGGCTTAACATTGAAAACTCACTTGGCTCTTCAGGTCTTGTATATGTATAGTGACGAGAGGTTATACACACAGGGTGTCCCATAAAAATGGACTCCGTTTTTGACACCCGGTAAATCAATGAATTCTTTTTTCTTTTCTTTTCTCAGATCCAACTGACCCTGAAGAGAGAAAAGAAAAATTAAAGGGAGTCAAAAAGTGAGTACAATTTTTGGGGGGAACACCCTGTGTATATAACTCCCTGCTAAGTCCATTTTTCTAATCAGCTTTAAAGCAAACACATGTTAATCACACATATTCACCTGGCGATTTATTAATCGCTCAAGGGGATTCCTCCTCGACAAACCGTCCAAAGGGATTAATCCCCAAGTCATCGAAGGGGATTAATTCGCACGATCGTTGAAGGGGATTTTTAGGATGAATCGCAGACACGAGTCGTAAGACTTCGACGTCTGGGGCATGACGGTGCTATCCTGGTATACGCGACGCTCTTAAAAAGGCACGGCGGTACGACCCTAAGATACAACGACTTGGCCATTCCGACATGAGCCATGAAGGTCAGGTCAAGCGAAGGGGGAGGGGTGAGTGGGTGGGTCAGGTCATCATACCGTCGTGCTCAAGGGTCGTACCGTCATGCTCAAGGTGTCGTCCGGTCGTGTCCAAGGGTCGTACCGTCGTGCTCAAGTAGCGTACCGTGTGTTCAAGAGTCGTACCAACGCGCTGAAGTACCGTAGCTACGTGATCTAAGGTCGTAACGTTGTCTTAGGATCATAACTTCGCTCTAGGGTCGTAACGTCCCCTACGGTCGTAACGACGTCGCCCTCGGGTCGTAACGTCGCCCTACGGTCGTAAAGTCGTCCTCGGGTCGTACCGTCGTCGTCGTCTTCGAGTCGTGGCGTCGCAGGGTCGTGGGGGGGAGGGGGGGTCCAGCGTCGCATTCGCATCCCACCCCCCCTCATCCCACCTCCTTTTAAACTCTAGCCCAACACAACACACACGTGTGCTCCCACCGCTTCATCTGGGGTGGGTAATGTGGCGCGCCTCAATGAACAGTGAGGCGTGAACATTCCTCCCTTTACATGGAATTACTGAGCGGGTACACGTCTGTGAATATACTCCTCACACAGGGGGCGCGGGCCTGCCAACACGTAGATGTAAAGGCTAGGTCTGCCACCACCACCACCAGGGCCTGCCAACACGTAGATGTAAGGAGCTGGGTCTGCCACCACGACCAGCATCCCCTGCCAACACGTAGATGTAAGGGGCTGGGTCTGCCACCACGACCAGCATCCCCTGCCAACACGTAGATGTAAGGGGCTGGGTCTGCCACCACGACCAGCATCCCCTGCCAACACGTAGATGTAAGGGGCTGGGTCTGCCACCACGACCAGCATCCCCTGCCAACACGTAGATGTAAGGGGCTGGGTCTGCCACCATGACCAGCATCCCCTGCCAACACGTAGATGTAAGGGGCTGGGTCTGCCTGCCACCACCACCACCAGCTCTGCCAAAACAGACGGTAGTAAATAAAAAGATAAATGAATAGGTAAATAATGGTTTATCGGATTTGGGCAAAGCCTTTCGGGTGAAAATACAAAGCTGAGGTACTTACAGATAATACACGAACGGTGAGGCAAATGTTACTTTAGAGTCATATTTACATTTACGCTTCACCTCGCCTCACCAGGTGTAAACAATTGACAAAGTTTCACCTGCCAACACAGCACAACACCAGTCCGTGTGCTCATGTTGGGAGATGAAACTTTGTGGATTGTAAAGTTCTAGTTAAGGAAATTACCTGAACTCCTACTGAAGTGCGATTTACCCTTCATATATATATATATATATATATATATATATATATATATATATATATATATATATATATATATATATATATATATATATAAATATATATATATATGAAAACGGGCATTTCAGATCCGTAGATTGTGTTCTTAAAACTCCCTAACTTAAATCAATAAGCAAGTGGTTTAGAAGAGTAGGATAATCCATCAATGATAATAATAATAATAATAATAATAATAATAATAATAATAATAATAATAATAACAATATCTATTTTTACCACTGCCATACAAATAAAAACCATTACGGAAAATAATCATAACGGTCGCATTCGCCTGAACAAAATGGTCAGTTCTATAAATGCATATTGTCCACAAGCTGAGATTGTGAATAATACATTAAGTGTAAATATATATATATATATATATATATATATATATATATATATATATATATATATATATATATATATATATATATATATATATTCCTATGAGTCCACGGAGAAAATGAAACACGAGAAGTTCCCAAGTGCACTTTCGTGTACTAATCATATATACCTCGCGACTCAAAGGCTATCCTTGATACTAGGTGAACACTAGACTCCCCAACCACAATAACTCAAAACCGGAGAAGAAGAAGAAGAAGAAGAAGAAGAAGAAGAAGAAGAAGAAGAAGAAGAAGATGATGATGATGATGAAGAAGAAGAAGAAGCAGAGGCAGCGACTCAAAAAAGTCTCATACCCACCAGAACTGAGGTGGACATGGATACATTTATATAGCCAAACCCCTCCGTTTGGCTCACACCAACAAACCATGAACTACAAACGAGACTCATCATAACACACAAACCATCAAAGGAACAACAAAGCAGAGCACACAAACCAAATCACATTTTCTCAACAGACCTTTTCTGAAAGGTTTGTTAACTCGCCCTCGAGTTCTTTGAGCGATTAAATCACACGAGGAAGAAAAATATATATATATATTTTTTTTTTTCTTTTCATCTCGTAGATAAACATCAGTGCGACACGCTTGATATATAAAAAATAATTATAACATCAATGAGATCATTTTCTGATTTACAAAAAAAATAAAAACATTTTCTAATTTACAGAAAAAAGCAAAAATCATTTACGAGAAACATGCGATTAAAAGTCTTCCATTTTTTACCAAGTATCACTTAATATCAAATGTGTATATCTAATTTTTATACAACAAAATTATTGTATTTTTACAACACCCTGGTTCAGCAACTCACAGAAAACGACGGGAAATACGAGCCAATGATGGGAAAAACATTTTTTTTTTGCATACCTTCATCTCGTTTTCTTTGGATTCAAATCATCTCACTCACGTGAGGCGTGGGAGGGGGAGGGGGGGGGGAGGAAAGGGGACAGGAGGAGGAAGAGGTTGTTAGCAGAGCCTCTCGCACCTAACAACGACGTCCTGAACGACCCTAACGACTAACGACCCCTCAGGTAACCACCGAGGGACCACCATCACCCTAACCACTCATCCCCCTCCCTCTCTCTCCCTCCCTCCCTCCTCACAACATGCCAATGCGGGTCGTCCTCCTGGGCGCACGGAAAGCGAACGCCTCATAACTCACAATCTCTCTCTCTCTCTCTCTCTCTCTCTCTCTCTCTCTCTCTCTCTCTCTCTCTCTCTCTCTCTCTCTCTCTCTCACACACACACACACACACACACACACACACACAGACGAGAAGGGGGAACACCCACGAGAGAGAGAGAGAGAGAGAGAGAGAGAGAGAGAGAGAGAGAGAGAGAGAGAGAGAGAGAGAGAGAGAGAGAGAGAGACCCACTCCAGCGGCCACTCAACCCGGCTATCTCAACATCGTCTCCAGTATCCAGCAGGCCATTCCAATCGCCTTCAACACACACACACACACACACACACACACACACACACACACACACACACACACACACACAACCCGATCTGTGCCTCTCGACTACCCATCCATATCTCACACTTCCAATCACCCAACACCCCACCTCCTCACACCCCACTCCCCAATTTAAACACCCTACCAACCCCGTTTGTTATTCTTGAGAAATGATATCCCCTTTTTTCTCTCCTTATCTTTTAAATCAACTTTATCGTATCAGTTGCTGAGCCAGATGCATGTCATCAGAGCTTTACTTTTGGAATTCATATAAACCTTTGTATTCACCCATATATCAACTTCCTCTTTATATATATATATATATATATATATATATATATATATATATATATATATATATATATATATATATATATGTATAGATAGATAGATAGATAGATAGATAGATAGATAGATAGATAGATGAGGAGGAGGAGGAGGAGGAGCAACACAAGGATACAGACGCTTGCCCAAAATACCTTTTTTTTCAAATCGCATTGAAAATAAACAATTTGCATACGCAACTCTCCCGGGCTATCCTGGCCTGGGCCTCACGCGGGGAAATTCCAATATTTTGCAGCCTCGATCACTGCGACCAGCACAGCCGAAGGAGGGAGGGGGAGAAAAAAAAGAAGAAGGTATTTCTTTCTTCCTTTACGACAGAGGCATGGTGGTGTGTTGATGATGGGTGACTGGGTAGGATGTGGTGGTGTCAGGGGGGTTTGAGGTGGTTGTGGTGGTGGTTGAGGTGGTTGTGGGAGTGGTTTGTGTGGTTGTGGTTGAGGTGGTTGTGGGAGTGGTTTGTGTGGTGTGGTGTGGTGTGTGTGTGTGTGTGTGTGTGTGGAGTGCAAAACACTATCTATCTATTCATCTATGTACATATCTATCAATCTATCTATCTATCCATATATCTATCTATCTATCTATCTATGAAATCTATCTTCATACGTCTGTCAGAGCCGGGGCCCATGAGGTCCCCTTCCCTGAGCCTGGCTGCGTCTCACCACACATGAAAGGCTGGTTCATTCCAGCCGTCCCTCGTAACCAATCTGGACTCCCGGATCTTCGGGTCCGTGTCCACCCGCCGTACGGATGCCTGCCGGAACCGACTGCCAGTAGTCGAAGGGCGGGAAGGAGGGGGCGGGGGCGGGGCGCCTCCTGAGTGTGAAAGGACTCCTTCGTCAGGGGTCGCTCTAATGACATCCTCCCGCCTCCAATCATCCCGTAGCCTACGACACAAAATGTTAGAGAGAGAGAGAGAGAGAGAGAGAGAGAGAGAGAGAGAGAGAGAGAGAGAGAGAGATTCCCTACATACATGACATATATACATATATACATAAGGCAACAACGTATGTAGGGATGATGAGACTCGGGGTAACGGGCTGAACGTGCGCCGTTCCTCACTGGTCAAAGTGAGGTACATCACAGCCGTTCTCGCCTCCTCCTCCTCCCCCCCATCAATCAGCAGGGAAGGTTGTGCTTACAAACGTTCAGACAACCACCCTTCCCCCACCCCTTACGTTTGTAACGTTCGTTGGAGGAAAGAGAACTCCCCACCCCTAACCTCCATCAGGGCCCTATTGGCATTACCTCTGACCTCCAGTCTCGCACCTTTTACCTCTGACCTCTTAAGGTCGTATTGTTTGTTGGTTGGCTGGTTTGCCCCCCCCCCCCCCGGCTCCCCCGCCGCCGGAGCGGCGTTCACCCGGTAACTCCAGCCAAATCCCCCGACACAGGGAAGATAGATAATGTAATCTACCAGCCCCAACTCTACTGATGCCACGAAAGGGCACTCACACACCCTTCAGCCACGTCAGTAGATACCCCCTGGGGCAGTGTCAGTAGCTGGTACGTGCCGACAGATTGAACGTGCCTGGAATGTACTGGAATGAGACGGTGGAAGAGTGCCTGGAACATACTGGAATGAGACAGTGGAAGAGTACCTCGGATATACTGGAATGAGACAGGAAGAGTGCCTGGAATAAACAGTAATAAGACAGAGCAAATGTGCCTGGAATATATATATATATATATATATATATATATATATATATATATATATATATATATATATATATATATATATATATGTATGTATGTATGTATGTATGCTGTCCAGTGGGCCAAGCAGAGCTCAAGACGACGCTATTTGGGCCAGGTCAAATCATTACACAAGTCGAGGCATGGGAGTTGGAAAGAAACGTTTCACCAATACCCATACGAGAGGATAACCAGGAGAAACGTGTAACAAGTGAATCCTGCCCTGAGAAAGCCATCCTGGTGTTGGAAAAGAAGGGAACGGGATTGTAGGTGTTTTAAGAAAGTTCGGAGTTGACGAGAGTTTGCAAAACTTTGAGTGGCGTAGAAGGAGCGAGAGAATCTAGACCATAGCTGGAGAAAAAGGGGAGGTTAGAGCGATCTGCTTTACTAAGGATGGGCCTGCGACGAGGCGTGCTGCTTCCAAGCAGGTGGGAAATGTCTGGGGGTTTTACACAAGAGGCAATATATAGACGAGTAAGCACCGGTGCAAGCAAGCTCAGAGGCACACTCCCTAGGGACATGAGGAGGTGGTATGCCATTTGGGCACACAAGCCCCGTCCACTTGGGAGGATACTCGAAAGACCAACACGTGAGGAAAATACAGGAAAGGACAGAAGTTCGACGAGAGGAAGGGACGGGAAGACAGAGAGTAAAGGTGGACGAAATCAAGGTGAAGACGAGCGCGGGTTGATCGGCCGCAGACACATTAAATCGGGGAAAGATGGAGATCAGA
This sequence comes from Panulirus ornatus, assembly GCF_036320965.1. Classification (NCBI taxonomy): domain Eukaryota; kingdom Metazoa; phylum Arthropoda; class Malacostraca; order Decapoda; family Palinuridae; genus Panulirus; species Panulirus ornatus. The sequence continues at coordinate 456,127 of NC_092296.1, forward strand.
TTACAGAAGACGCTGGAGACGCTCTCTTGGTTAAAGGCCAGAAAGAAGTTATCAGTGGAGGAGGAAGGCAAGATCAGCACATCCCAGTTTAATGATCGACCGCTTGACTTCACGCGTAACGGCTTTGCTCAAACTTCACAGACGTAAATGAAGGTGGAATGAGAAGACTCAGGAGTGGGGGGGGGAGCCTGATGGTCCTTATTGCTTTGAGCTCCTGATGCCACTTAATGATGCGTTAGATGCGGAAGCACGAGAGGTGCGCGAGAGGAGAGGAGGAATCGAGGAAAGAGAGAGAGGGAGAAAGACTCGGCCTCAACGTAAGAAGTGCTTGGAAGGTGAGGGAAATCTGTGGACGCCGTGAGGGTACAAGACCCCATGTTGTGAAGACTACCCCACCAATGATAAAGTAACAGACTGGAAAAAAAAAATTAAATGTAATTCGGAAAAAGAATAAACGTAATTTCGAAAAGACTAGGTAGATAAACCCTCCATAAATGAAGGAAAAAATACATATCATACCTCAGTACACTGATATTGATATATATATATATATATATATATATATATATATATATATATATATATATATATATATATATATATATATAGCGCACTATAGCTTGTAGTACACGTTTACTTCAGATACAACAAGTTAGCCATGTGTCTGTCGCCATCAATCCCGTTCCATTCCACAAGGGGTAGATCTACAATCTACCCATTCTACCCCGTTCCATTCCACAAAAGGTAGATCTAGCACCTACCCATTCTACCTTGTTCCATTCCACAAAGGGGAACAACTCAGATCCATCCACACACCACCACCTCACTACAGGCACAACTTTCCCCTGTGGTTATCAAAAGACGAAAAACCCAAACTAGTGTTTTTAAGAACTACAGGGGGGGAAAAAAGGCATTCATTTCCTTCACAACAAACCTTCAGTAATTCAACAAAAACAAACCACCTCTCTCTCTCTCTCTCTCTCTCTCTCTCTCTCTCTCTCTCTCTCTCTCTCTCTCTCTCTCTCTCTCTCTCACACACACACACACACAGTTCAGCAGAGCGCCACCCCCCCCCCCAACACACATACACACACACACACACCCAGCGATCACGATAATGATATGCATATGTGGCCCGCCGCCATCCATCACATTAGCCCCCATATACCCACCCACACACACACACACACACACACACAACAAGCCTCCCGCTCCCCGCGCCACACAGTGTGTCCAAAACCGCGGACGACCTCGATCACCTCACCTCACCTCACCTCACCTCCAACAACCCTCGCCTTCCCCCTCCTCCCCTTACGTCGCTCCACACCCCTCCTCTACACCACAGACCGCTGCGTATGACCAATACTCGTTCCC
>NC_092296.1:465000-477500 GCF_036320965.1 Panulirus ornatus
GACTTGACTCTCGCGCTGGGAAGGGGGGGAGGGGGGAAAGGGGAGGGGAAATGAGGGGGGGAGGGGGAGATGAGGGAGGGGGTGGGGTACGTGCGCGGCGCCCAATCACAACCCGGCCGCTGGCATTTAAAAAAAGAAGAAAAAAAACACGGCGAATTAATGAAAAGCAAACAGGTGCGATGCGCGTGCATGTGAGACGGTCTGAGGCAGGCAGACCCAGAGTACGTTCGGGAATCTTCCCAAGGAACTGGACACCCGAACCAGCAAGAGTGTGTGTGTGTGTGTGTGTGTGTGTGTGTGTGTGTGTGTGTGTGTGTGTGTGTGTCGCCTAATTAGTGAGTCTGTTAATGAATCATCAAGAGAGAGAGAGACACACACACACACTGGACGTATCTCATCTGCATTCCTCTTCGAGATCCTACTCGAAGCCTCGTCACGAGGATCAATAACCCAGACCTTCAAGGATCACTCCAACCAGGCCTTCAAGGATCACTCCAACCAGGCCCTCAAGGATCACTCCAACCAGGCCTTCAAGGATCACTCCAACCAGGTCCTCAAGGATCACTCCAACCAGGCCTTCAAGGATCACTCCAACCAGGCCCTCAAGGATCACTCCAACCAGGCCTTCAAGGATCACTCCAACCAGGTCCTCAAGGATCACTCCAACCAGACCTTCAAGGATCACTCCAACCAGGCCTTCAAGGATCACTCCAACCAGACCTTCAAGGATCACTCCAACCAGGCCCTCAAGGATCACTCCAACCAGGCCCTCAAGGATCACTCCAACCAGGCCTTCAAGGATCACTCCAACCAGGCCTTCAAGGATCACTCCAACCAGGCCCTCAAGGATCACTCCAACCAGGCCTTCAAGGATCACTCCAACCAGGTCCTCAAGGATCACTCCAACCAGACCTTCAAGGATCACTCCAACCAGGCCCTCAAGGATCACTCCGACCAGGCCTTCAAGGATCACTCCAACCAGGCCCTCAAGGATCACTCCAACCAGACCTTCAAGGATCACTCCAACCAGGCCCTCAAGGATCACTCCAACCAGGCCTTCAAGGATCACTCCAACCAGACATTCCTTCCTCTACCCTCCCTCTCCCAACCTTCCCCAGCCTTTCCAGTGTGGGATGGGAAGGCTTGGCTTGGCTTGGCTTGGCTGGCTGGCTGGCTGGCTGGGAGAGAGGGGAAAGAGGAAAGACAGGGGAACGTGATAGATGGGCATAGGAATGGGAAGGGTGGAAGGGCTTCTTCAAAAAGGCCATTTAAGTCCCGTTCCATCTCACAACCAACTGAACAAGATGTGAGCGTTATTTATGTGAGACACGGAAGAGAAAAACAGCTGCTGGAAGACCCGGTCTCCCCCCCAACCCCCACCAACACACCTCCGCGGGGCCTGGAACCTCGCTGGAAGACCTGGTCTCTCCCCTCTCCCCCCCTCCCTCCACGGGGCCTGAAAACGAACCTCCCCTCCCCGGCCATGAGACACATGGACACACTACAGGTTTCCAGGTCGACGAGAGACGTGACCTCAACACTTGTACGGCAGAAGGAAGCAGCGAGACCCTTCCCATTTCCAGGAGAGAGTAAAAAGGGAGACGTGAGTCTGCATTTCCAGGGTAACAGGAGATATGGCCTTGCGTTTCCAGGAAAAAAGGAGACGTGACTCAACGTTTCCAGGGCAACAGGAGACGTGACCATACATTTCCAGGACGACAGAATGCGTGGCTATACATTCCAGGGCAACAGAAGACGTGTTCCAGGGCAACAGTAGACACGTTCCAGGACAACAGGAGACGTGGCTATACATTCCAGGGCAATAGGAGGCGTGTTCCATGACAGCAGGAGACGTGACTACACATTTCCACGTCAACAGGAGGCGTGTTCCAGGACCAACGGGAGACACGAGTATACATCTCCGGGGCAACAGGAGGCGTGTTCCAGGACCAACGGGAGACACGAGTATACATCTCCGGGGCAACAGGAGGCGTTCCAGGACCAACGGGAGACACGAGTATACATCTCCGGGGCAACAGGAGACGAGACGTTGCCCTTTCGGGCCGACAGAGGAAATCATCTCACGTTCAGAGAAGAAGACATGACGTCGTCTTCACAGATCAACAGGAGACGTGAGGGCAGGAGCAGAAATGACCCTGTGTGAGACAGCATCAGTAGACATGACCCTGTGTGAGACAGCATCAGTAGACATGACCCTGTGTGAGACAGCATCAGTAGACATGACCCTGTGTGAGACAGCATCAGTAGACATGGCCCTGTGTGAGACGTAGACATGAGTAACGTAATTACCCCTCTACGGATCCAAACGTAATTACCTTAATTGCAGTAAACACGGGAATAAAAGGATCGATTACATTTACCCCATAATATCAACGTGCTATGATGTACTCAAAATCTTCCCTTCTTTTTTTGTTTTTTCTTTGCTGTATCTTTCCATGCTCTCTGCTCTGCGTACTGGTCTGCGGACCCAGAAGCGCAGAACGCCTCCTAAGCAGCGCAGTCAACTCCGCCGAGCGCCTCCGCTGGCGTCGTCGTACTCTCTACCGACCCTCCAAAGCCCGTCGTACGACGCTCCTCCAAAACCCGTCCTCCAAGAGATGACTTCCATCGCCCAAACCTACAATCCCATTTTTTCCCCCTCGTATAAGTTTATATACTTTTTTTTGGCATAACTACGGTTCTGTATCTTCTTACCCTTATCTAAGGGCGTCCCTTAAGTTCTTCACGACCTTCTCTAGACCTTATTTAAGGGCATGACTGACCAACCCCCATCTCAGAAGCGCTTCTCTCGCCCTTGGCCAGCAAGGTCGAGACGACCCAAGTCGCCTTCAACAACGCCGAGGGTGCAATTACCCCCACCCTCACCCCCCACCCTCCCTCACCCTGCAGGAGGGGGGAGGGGGGTGTCCTGAGATATGACCCTTAGAGGAGGTCATGACCCTTGGGAGAGGCGGCCTCAGCGGTGTTGACCATGCCAGCAGCGGCAGCAGTAACCAGACCACCAAGAGATCGATCCCCAGGATCTGTTATGAACACTGAAGGCGCTCATTTACCCCTAAGGCCCTTGATAACCCCCCCCACGATGAGGGGACGACCCCCACCCGCCACGGTACAGGGTCGTGCTCCGGGGTCGTACCGGTGTGTCCCGTCGTGCTCAGGGGTCGTACCGGTGTGTCCAGTGGGTACAAATGGCATAAATTAGCCTTTATGTCTATCACGCGTTACGTACTGTCGTTATTTTGAGTGTGCGCGAGTAATGGGTGACAGGAAGGGGAAAGGGGATAGGAGGCGTTGAAGTACGCGCGCCTGCGCAGTCCTCGAGGAGTAAATTCAAGGTGGCGATGCATACAGCAGCCTTACATTAACATAATGAGTATATTTCTCTCCCTTTTTTTTTTTCCCACCCGAACGAACCAGATAACACAAGCGAACTTACTCGCTCTCTCTCATCCTTTCGTACCCAAGTAGAGCCTTGGACCTTTTTCTTTTTATCCCCACCGAACCCCAGAGATCACACCCCCTGATATTCCCCCACACCCCCATAATCTAGAGGAGTTATTCGAAAAACAAATATATATATACAAACATATATATATATATATATATATATATATATATATATATATATATATATATATATATATATATATATATATATATATATATATATTCCCTATGAGTCCACGGGGAAAATGAAACACGAAAAGTTCCCAAGTGCACTTTCGTGTAATAATCACATCATCAGGGGAGACACAAGAGAGAAATATAACAGTCAGTTGATATACATCGAAGAGACGAAGCTAGGACGCCATTTGGTAAACCAAATGGCGTCCTAGCTTCGTCTCTTCGATGTATATCAAGTGACTGTTATATTTCTCTCTTGTGTAACCAAATGGCGTCCTAGCTTCGTCTCTTCGATGTATATCAACTGACTTATATTTCTCTCTTGTGTAATAAAATGGCGTCCTAGCTTCGTCTCCTCGATGTATATCAACTGACCGTTATATTTCTCTCATGCGTCTCCCCTGATGATGTGATTATTACACGAAAGTGCACTTGGGAACTTTTCGTGTTTCATTTTCCCCATGGACTCATAGGAATATCTTGATCACGCGCAAAATTGTGATCCTTTCCAATATATATATATATATATATATATATATATATATATATATATATATATATATATATATATACTCTCGGACAGTAGAGAAATGGTCAGTTGGCCGGGAGGGTGGCGGCTCGCGGGAAGAGCATCGCGGGCATTCGCAAACTCGCCAGTTATCCCACATCCGGGCTTATATCCCACTAGCGTTTGAGTCATGAGCATGGCCGAGCCTCGAGTCAAGCAGGAGGGAAAGGTTCCTGCTAGCATAACCCCGCCATGAGAGAGAGGGAGAGAGAGAGAGTGATGAAAAAAAAAAAAAAAGGGACGGAGCAACAGATTTTATCGACCCAGTGAGCGGGGCGGGTGTGCGGCGACTCTCCCAGCCAGCCAGCCAGCCAGGCAGGGCAGCCAACACTCCCGCGCCCACCCCGCCCGCCAACAGTTGGCAACGTGGGCGCTCCCTTTTTTCGCCCGCTATTACCTTCGCAAACAGTAATAGCGGGGGAAGGGAGGGTGTTAAAGTAACAAAAGTGGCAATACTTCGTTACTTAACGTACTATTGGGGTGTCAAGTAACAAAAGAAGCAATACTTCGTTACTTAACGTATTACTGGTGGTCTTAAGTAACAAAAGTATCAATACTTCGTTACTTGATATTACTGGGGGCTGGAGTCTTTATATGCAACAAAAGTAGCAATACTTTGTTCATTAACGTGCTATTGGGGTGTTAAGTGACAAAAGTAGCAATACGTCGTTACTTAACATACTACTGGGGGTGTTAAGTAAGGAAAGTAGCAATACTTCGTTACTTAACATATCATTTCGGTATTTACTTACACGCAAAGTGTTTCAAAACTGGATGATACTTTACAAGTGTACTTCGAAAAGGCACTACTAGTACTACTACTTCAGCTAAAGCACTTCAATACGCGACTACTTTTACGCAAATAAGTTGCTGGAAATGTGGCCAAAGTTCAAAGTACTTAAGTAAAGTAAAATCCGTAAATACTCTATACTTAAGTAGGAAAAGTACTGCTCGACTCCCTTACTTTCCAGAACCATCTCTCCACCAGCGGGAGGGTGAAGATAAGTGTTGGAGATGCCTGCTGGTGATGGTGGTGTGTCTACGCTAGTGTTGGAGATCTCTGGTGGTGATGGTGATGGTGGTGGTGTGACTAGCTAAGGTTGGAGATCTCTGGTGGTGATGGTGGTGGTGGTGTGACTAGCTAAGGTTGGAGATCTCTGGTGGTGATTGTGGTGGTGGTGTGGCTATGCTACTGTTGGAGATCTCTGGTGGTGGTTGTGGTGGTGGTGTGGCTATGCTAGTGTTGGAGATCTCTGGTGGTGGTGATGGGGCTATGCTAGTGTTGGAGATCTCTGGTGGTGGTGATGGGGCTATGCTAGTGTTGGAGATCTCCGATGGTGGTGATTGGTGACAGTGGTGTGGCTATGCTAGTGTTGGTGATGGTGGCGGTGGTGGTGTGACTAGCTAGTGTTGGAGATCCCTGGTGGTGGTGGGGGACAGTGATGGAGATCCCTGTTGGTGATGGGAGATGATGGGTAATTCTCTGCTGGAGGTGATGGTGGTGGTGGTGATGAGAGCGCAGAGGTCGACACGAAACCATATCCAGTGCGCTCTCTCTCTCTCTCTCTCTCTCTCTCTCTCTCTCTCTCTCTCTCTCTCTCTCTCTCTCTCTCTCAGATGGTAGTGTGAGCATCTATGAACCAACGTCTCACAAACTAACGCTTAGGGCATTTAAACACTTTAAAAAATACAAAAACAAAAAAAAAAGCTTCGCCTGACGAAATACTTTAAATGAATAAAAAAAAAGGGGGGCCGCCACTCCCCCGCCCCCCCCAACCGTGATTAAATACCCCATCTCTCGTAAGAACCCAGAACACAAAATCATTGTTGTTTTGCTTTATCTATCACCAGCGAGAAGCCGAGCTCCAACACCGTTAAACCGACCCCTTCTTATCGTTCTTATCGATGCACAGCTGATATCTGATAGTGGGAGGGAAGGAGGGGAGGGTGGCGTGTGGGAGAGGAGAGAAGAGGGAGAGGACTGTTTCCTCCTACCCCACTCCACACTACTCCCCCCCCCAACTCCACACTACTCCCCCCCCCAACTCCACACTATTTCCTCCTACCCCACTCCACACTACTCCCCCCCCCAACTCCACACTACTCCCCCCCCCAACTCCACACTACTCCCCCCCCCAACTCCACACTACTCCCCCCCCCAACTCCACACTACTCCCCCCCCCAACTCCACACTACTCCCCCCCCCAACTCCACACTATTTCCTCCTACCCCACTCCACACTACTCCCCCCCCCAACTCCACACTATTTCCTCCTACCCCACTCCACACTACTCCCCCCCCCAACTCCACACTATTTCCTCCTACCCCACTCCACACTACTCCCCCCCCCAACTCCACACTATTTCCTCCTACCCCACTCCACACTACTCCCCCCCCCAACTCCACACTATTTCCTCCTACCCCACTCCACACTACTCCCCCCCCCAACTCCACACTATTTCCTCCTACCCCACTCCACACTACTCCCCCCCCCAACTCCACACTATTTCCTCCTACCCCACTCCACACTACTCCCCCCCCCAACTCCACACTATTTCCTCCTACCCCACTCCACACTACTCCCCCCCCCAACTCCACACTATTTCCTCCTACCCCACTCCACACTACTCCCCCCCCCAACTCCACACTATTTCCTCCTACCCCACTCCACACTACTCCCCCCCCCAACTCCACACTACTCCCCCCCCCAACTCCACACTATTTCCTCCTACCCCACTCCACACTACTCCCCCCCCCAACTCCACACTATTTCCTCCTACCCCACTCCACACTACTCCCCCCCCCAACTCCACACTATTTCCTCCTACCCCACTCCACACTACTCCCCCCCCCAACTCCACACTACTCCCCCCCCCAACTCCACACTATTTCCTCCTACCCCACTCCACACTACTCCCCCCCCCAACTCCACACTACTCCCCCCCCCAACTCCACACTATTTCCTCCTACCCCACTCCACACTACTCCCCCCCCCAACTCCACACTACTCCCCCCCCCAACTCCACACTATTTCCTCCTACCCCACTCCACACTACTCCCCCCCCCAACTCCACACTACTCCCCCCCCCAACTCCACACTACTCCCCCCCCCAACTCCACACTATTTCCTCCTACCCCACTCCACACTACTCCCCCCCCCAACTCCACACTATTTCCTCCTACCCCACTCCACACTACTCCCCCCCCCAACTCCACACTATTTCCTCCTACCCCACTCCACACTACTCCCCCCCCCAACTCCACACTACTCCCCCCCCCAACTCCACACTATTTCCTCCTACCCCACTCCACACTACTCCCCCCCCCAACTCCACACTACTCCCCCCCCCAACTCCACACTATTTCCTCCTACCCCACTCCACACTACTCCCCCCCCCAACTCCACACTACTCCCCCCCCCAACTCCACACTACTCCCCCCCCCAACTCCACACTACTCCCCCCCCCAACTCCACACTATTTCCTCCTACCCCACTCCACACTACTCCCCCCCCCAACTCCACACTACTCCCCCCCCCAACTCCACACTATTTCCTCCTACCCCACTCCACACTACTCCCCCCCCCAACTCCACACTATTTCCTCCTACCCCACTCCACACTACTCCCCCCCCCAACTCCACACTACTCCCCCCCCCAACTCCACACTATTTCCTCCTACCCCACTCCACACTACTCCCCCCCCCAACTCCACACTACTCCCCCCCCCAACTCCACACTATTTCCTCCTACCCAACTCCACACTACTCCCTCCAACTCCACATCACTCCTCCACCCCACTCCACACTACTCCCCCCCCCAACTCCACACTATTTCCTCCTACCCCACTCCACACTACTCCACACTATTTACCCTTACACTACTCCCCCTAATACACAATACTCCCCAACTCCACACTACTCCCTCCCTACTCCCCTAACCCCCCACCCTTACTAACACCCAATTCATAAATTATAAAGCAATATGAAAAAAAAAATCCCTTCACGATAAATTGAACAATAAGATAACACGCCTATATAAAAAAAAAAAAGAAACGAAGAAAGTGCTACACCTGGAGATAAGGCCGTTAAGCCTACTGAGATAGCTTGCCCATCTGAGCCTTATTTATATAAAGCAGGTGACAAAGGTTGCCATGGCAACACTCTTCCTACAATCTAAGTCAGGTAATTAATCTAATTCAAGTTTTCTATCTACGTTAGATTATATATATATATATATATATATATATATATATATATATATATATATATATATATATATATATATATATATATATATATATAAATATATATATATATATATATATATATATATATATATATATATATATATATATATATATATATATATATATATATATATATATATATAATTTGATCTAAGGTATATTCAGACTACATATATACATACATACATTCATACATACACATACATCCTTGTACGAACACTAGATAAAAGATACATCAAATATTCTCTGTGATTAGGTATCATTAGTGTGTGTATAGATGGTGCACACACACACACACACACACACACACACACACACCCAGGGCTGATAACAGCTCCAGCAGGCCATATTCCACCGTCCAATGGCCCGTTGTAAACCACGTTATATACGAACACGTTCGGAGGGAGATAGTCCCAGATCGCTCATCCGGATCCGGATAAGAAAGGGGGAGAGAGAGAGAGAGAGAGAGAGAGAGAGAGAGAGAGAGAGAGAGAGAGAGAGAGAGAGAGAGAGAGAGAGAGAGAGACCCTGGTCTTGCTCAGGGCGCCCCCCCCAAATATATATATATATATATATATATATATATATATATATATATATATATATATATATATATATATATATACTGGACTGCAACAGGAACAGCAGTGCTTGACGCGTGACGCCCCCCCCCCATTTCTCTATACGAACCCCGGACCCCCCCCCCCCCCAAAGCTCTATTACGACAGACACTTCTAAATCTACGTGGTAGGTGGGGGGCGGGCCGCCCCTCAGGTCACCCTACATAATCAAACGAGGATATTCTACAGTACATTACCGCTGACGGCCTGTCTGAATCCCTCCATTACTTTGCAGAAAAAGGTAACACCTACACACACACACACACACACACACACACACACACACACACACACACACACACAGTGTCCCCCCTGAGCCAGCCTCGGCTACTGTACAGTTCGACCATCAACACCCAAGCCTGCCATATCCACTCCTGCCCCCCCTTGGGCCATGAGTGTAAATCCTCACACCTCACTGAACTCCCTCACACCCTCACCACAGGCTAAGCCTAGACCAGTCAGGTGGAATACTCGTCGTCGTTTAATATTCTCTCCTCCTCGTCCTCCTAGCGGCCATAGGCCGAAGGACTCGTACACACCGGACGAGTGCTCAACCAGCTCGTCCTTTTCAAACTCCCAAAGATACGTACGGCTGAATGATCAGGACACGGAGTCGAACTGATACATATCATCATTATCTTTTTTTCTCTCTCTCTTCACCTGCTTCACTTACTGCAAGTGCCCGAGAGAGAGAGAGAGAGAGAGAGAGAGAGAGAGAGAGAGAGAGAGAGAGAGAGAACAATATTCGTCCCCCACACAGAATATTCCTCTACCATCTGGGAGCCTATGGACCTTAACCCCCCCCCCCCCCCCCCCCGCCCCTCCATCTCCGTCCCTCCGCTCTCCTCCCTCCTCTTCACCCGTCCCTCATCAAAGATCCGACTCTCTCTCTCTCTCTCTCTCTCTCTCTCTCTCTCTCCACCCTCTTGCTTCAGGTATTGCCAACACACACACACACACACACACACACACACACACACACATCTATTCCCGGTGTGCGTGTGTGTGTGTGTGTGTAAAAATGACTCAATTCGAACACGTCCATGTAGGCAGACGACGCCCGCAAGGCCGTGAGAGCCAATATGGGAGAGAAAAAAAAAAAAAGGAAACTGCACCACACTACAAGGGGACCTGGGCAAACTACCAGCACAGCCGCTCGGGTAATTGGATGATGATGAGATTCCGGCAAAGGGGAAAAAGCAAAGGTAATGAGGATTGGGGGGGGAGGGGAGGGGAGGGAAGAGGGGGGAGGAAGGAGGAGGAGGAGGAGGAAGATGGAGGACGATCTCCCTCCCCTCCACTCTCCACCCTCCCACCTTTGAGAACGAAGACCACCCCCGACTGGGAATAAGCTACATAGGGATCGACATGTGAGAGAGAGAGAGAGAGAGAGAGAGAGAGAGAGAGAGAGAGAGAGAGAGAGAGAGAGAGAGACTCGCTTTACGGATGTGAGCCATACATTCCGGAGGTCTCCCACGCCACCGCCATGAATGGCACAGTAATCCCCCATAACGAGGCTGGTTAATGGTTGTAATGGGTCGTTCGCAGGGGGCCAGGGAGTGGGGAAGTGGGGAGGGACATGTCTTGCGGCACGTGTCATGCAAAGAAAAAAAAAAGATACACTAACTCACAAGACAACATGTGTCATGCACACCTCGTAAGCTAACTCGCATGACAGGATGTGTCATGCGCACCTCATTGTACTGACTCGCATGACAGCATGTGCATCATGCACATCTCCTTACACTAACTCCGGAGAGGGGGAGAAGAGGAGAGAGAGAGAGAGAGAGAGAGAGAGAGAGAGAGAGAGAGAGAGAGAGAGAGAGAGAGAGAGAGAGAGAGAGCATCAGAATGACGAAAAAAAAATAAATGTGCAGATCACGCTAGCAAGGCATCGTGATCCAAAAGACAACAACAACAACAACAACAACAACTAGAACAACAACAACAAAATAAATACACACGACGTGTAAGCTGCTGTTTACGTCACAAGTTAATGAGTAATTAAAACGTTTAATTACATTAATATGGTGCCTTCTTTTGTCTCCTATCTACCCGTCCATTACAACCGCCTCTTGATGCTCCCTTTAAAAGCAGGCCTGTAATACCTTGCGTGCACTTCTAAAAACACTTTTATAAGTACTTATAAGTAGTGTAAGTCAGATAAGTTTCTAATGAATGTATGGACACTTGTGTGCAAGTTGGTGTGTTTACGACACCCACTCCTCCCTCCCCCCCTCCCTCCCGTAACTTAATATCCTTCAGTACACGTCTATGTGCGTCCTGGGAGCGTAATTGTACACTCGCTGAGGAAGTGGGTAATTTGTACTTAAACTAGGGGTCCGTGTGGTGTACAGATTGTGCGCTTCGATGCCGTGTGTACAATCAACACTCCGCACCACACTACACTCGTTTGAGTACACTTATCCACGCGACCCAGCGAGTGTACAATCACATCCCCCTCCCCGAACACCTCATATTTGTGTGTACATGTACAGACGTGTACTTAAGCATATGATGGGAGTGGTAGAGGAGGATGGGGTGGTATGTACACCTAACAGCTCCGAACCCCTTAAATGGGGTAGCTAGGTCGTAACAATGGCCGGAATTACCCTCCCAAACCCTAAGGGCCCTAACACCAGGCCTACACACGAGTGTTCCAGCCCTACAGCAACACCACTAGTGTTGGCCCGTCTCAACACACGGGGGTGTGAGAGTAATTATAATTACCCAGGCATTCCAAACTACCTAGACCTAATTACAGCATCAAATACATGTGTGCGTGTGTGTGTGTGTGTGTGTGTGTGTGTGTGTGTGTGTGTGTGTGTGTGTGTACCCAGGCATTCCAAACTACCTAGGACTAATTACAGCATCAAATACATGTGTGTGTGTGTGTGTGTGTGTGTGTGTGTGTGTGTGTGTGTGTGTGTGTATGTGTGTGTGTGTGCTCGACCCCACAAGAGCATGTTGACGTGCCTCGTCCAGTGAGTGTTTGCTTGACTGCCTGACCTAAGTGTGTTGTGAGGTTGTGAGAGTGTTGCTCTGACGCGTGAGTGTGTGCGGAGTGCGTTATCCGGAGCTAAGGGTGCGGCGGGCTACCTGAGGGAGTGTGTGATGAGTGCATTCCTCACAGACTCTGTGTGTGTGTGTGTGTGTGTGTGTGTGTGTGTGTGTGTGTGTGTGGGTGGGTGGGTGTGTGTGTGTGTGTGTGTGTGTGTGTGTGTGTGTGTGTGTGTGTGTGTGTGTGTGTGTGGGTGGGTGGGTGGGTGGGTGGGTGTGTGTGTGTGTTGGTGGGTGGATGTGTGGATGTGTGTGTGTGTGTGACATCTGTGGTGATACATATATATATATATATATATATATATATATATATATATATATATATATATATATATATATATATATATATATATATATATA
>NC_092296.1:482500-497500 GCF_036320965.1 Panulirus ornatus
TCACCCTTTTTTTTGTAACAAGTTTTGCAGTATTTGTTCAATAACTTTCCTTGTTTGTTTGTTTGTTTTTTTTACCATGTGAATTTCAGGTGCAACGTGTATATGTTGAATTAATTTTTTAATTAAAGTATGGCACACATTGTGGTACAATGGTACGACCCTCGAACACGACGGTACGACCCTTGAGCACGACGGCAGGACCCTTAAGCACGACGGTGCGACCCTCGAACACGACGGTGCGACCCTCGAACACGACGGCAGGGCCCTTAAGCACGACGGTGCGACCCTCGAACACGACGGTGCGACCCTCGAACACGACGGTACGACCCTCGAACACGACGGCAGGACCCTTAAGCACGACGGTACGATCCTTGAACACGACGGTACGATCCCTTGAACATATATATATATATATATATATATATATATATATATATATATATATATATATATATATATATCATGATGCGGGTTGCTGAACATTGAGCACATTATACATAAGAGGCGAAATCTTATCTCCCCTTTATCTCTCTCCCGGGGGAACCCGGTGGGGGGGAGTGGAGATAAGTGGGTAGTAGTGGGGAGCAGGTAGGGGGTAGGTGGGTGGGTGGGAGGGGAGAAGTGTGCTCTACTTAAACCGGGTCATGTTCCCCCCTCACCCCCCCCCCCACAAACACACACACACACACACACACACACACACACACACACCATCCCGGAGAGGTATTCGGAGGCATCTCCCCCCCCTCAATCCACCCACCCCCACCCCACCTGGCCACCACAGGCCCACCTGGCCACCGCAGGCCCACCTGGCCACCACAGGCCCACCTGGCCACCACAGCCGAGCTGGTCTGCTAAACTATGCCAATCCTTATCCAAGTTTCCTTCAAAGGTCCCCAGCACATAGTACAGTAGTACATTCTGTACTATCAGTACACGGAGAGTTGTACAAGCCATAGGAGTACAGGGGTAGTACGGCCAGAGTCGCATGGTGTGGTGTGAGCACAATGAGGCCCGTGCATTTTCAGGCCACAGTAGAGTGAGGCCAGTTATGGTGTGGCCACAGTATAGAGGCCACATTACGGTGAGGCCACAGTATAGAGGCCACACAACGGTCAGACTTCAGTAAAGTCAGGCCAATGTATGGTGAGGCCACAGTACAAGTGAGGCCACAGTGCAGTGTGGCCAGAGAACTGTGTGGCCAGAGAACAGTGTGGCCAGAGTATAGTGTGGCCACACTCCGTCCTGCAGGGCCTGAAGCCATTACTCTCCCTTCACGTGAACTCCTGCCCCAAACTTTCCTTAATAATGACCAAGTTTTAATACCCCTCCACAACCCCCACCCCCACCAACATCACACATCCATCCACCACCCACACACCTCCACCACACACTCTCCCCCACCACCACTACACATCCATCCACCACCCACACACCTCCACCACACACTCTCCCCCACCACCACCACCACTACACATCCATCCACCACCCACACATCACCACACACTCTCCCCCACCACCACCACCAACACCACACATCCATCCACCACCCACACACCTCCACCACACACTCTCCACCACCACCACCACCACGCCACCACCGCTACCCCCCTTACCACCCACCGCAGTGAGCAACGCTTGTCAAGCTAAGCTTTAATTCATCGTGACCTACCCATTAACGCTCAAGCTGAGCTTATTACAACACGACCAAGTCAGTAACGATCAAGGTGAGGTGCAATTCATCATCACCTCCTCAGTAACAAGCTGAGCACACACCATCACCCATCCTCAGATTAAAGCTTAAGCTGATCTTATTTCATCGGTGACCAGAGAGGGAAAAAAAGAATGAAAAAAAAGAATGAGTTGGAATCATTTTCCGTCACCAAGGACCCCCATGACAGGTAGTAACGCCATGTAACACAGCACACATGTACTACATGTAATGACATCATGCAACGCAGACTAATGAATGTGTATCGGGGGAATATATATATATATATATATATATATATATATATATATATATATATATATATATATATATATATATATGACTGATGGCCTCTCTCTCTCTCTCTCTCTCTCTCTCTCTCTCTCTCTCTCTCTCTCTCTCTCTCTCTCTCTCAAACACACACACCAATCACACCTGCCCCGGGGTAAATAATACATAAAACATTCCTTAACAAAAGAGAAAAATCATTTACATCCCCCTCCCTCCCCCCTCCTCCCCTCCTCTCTTCCCCCACTCCACCCCCCCCTCCCTCCCTCCCTCCCGCATCAAAATAGAAAAAAAATATATATATGGACGAGGGGGGTGTGTGTACCCCTGAACTGTTCATCTATCCTCAGTAACGTATTCGAGCGGGTAAAGCCCCCAACGTCAACTTAAAATACGTCGCCAGTAACTTGTTTCGGTGCGCGACGGTACGGGGCGCCCCACATCCCACCCCCGAGAAAACGCTACGGTACCATCCTCTGGGGTACGACGGTACGATCCCTATAGCAATACGGTACGACCGCTTGAGAACGTCGGTGCGACCCTTCAACACGACGGTGCGACCTTTGAACACGATCCTACGACCACTGAACTCGACGATAAGACTCTTGAACACAACTGTACGACCCTTGCGAACGACGGTACGATACTTGAACACGACTGTACCTGACCCTTGAGCACGATGGTACGACCCTTCAACACGACGGTGCGATCCTTGACCACGACGGTGCGACCCTTGAACACGACGGTACGACCCTTGACCACGTCGGTACGACCCTTCAACACGACGGTACGACCCCATGCAACTACGCTTCCTAATCCTCTCTACCTAAACCTCCACTCAAGAAATACATGCAAAAAAATTTAAATCAGCTATATATATATATATATATATATATATATATATATATATATATATATATATATATATATATATATAACAAAAAGCATTCAAAAACACCCACGTCCAATACTGGACCAAAAATAAATGACTAAATCTCTTCCACACAGAGTGGATGGCGAGGGACGAACGAAATGCAATGGAAAAAAAAGAAAATTCTCTCTCTCTCTCTCTCTCTCTCTCTCTCTCTCTCTCTCTCTCTCTCTCTCTCTCTCTCTCTCCCTCCAATAACTTTCATTACACATTGTTCGAGTCAAAGGAAAATGGAAAAAAAAAATCCTATATTGGCACGATTCATGAAAAGCTCACGGTTAATCCACAACCTCTAAAAGCGATATATATATATATATATATATATATATATATATATATATATATATATATATATATATATATATATATATATATATATATTCTTATGAGTCCACGGGGAAATGAAACAAGTTCCCAAGTGCACTTTCGTGTAATAATCATATCATCAGGGGATATATATATATATATATATATATATATATATATATATATATATATATATATATATATATATATATATATTATATTGCATGATCGATATATCTTTCCTTGAGAACGACATTTGACCGACAGGCAAAAACTGACAATTATTTCAACCAATTTCCTACAACGAATCTGGTCAAGTGTAGCACTTCATATCAGTTCTTGGTGAGGCAATCCTTGGCTACGAGAGGCGGCAAGACCATACGCTTGAACCAATACAGAGAGAGTCTGTAATCCTCACTGAATACAGGGAGAACCTTACCCATCCTGGACTCATCTCTTGTGACCAAGAAACTAGAACGTGTCATACAGAAAAAGGATAAAAAAGAAAAAAAAAGAATATATATATATATATATATATATATATATATATATATATATATATATATATATATATATATGTATGCAAATTTGCATACATTGATTCAGAACACATCTTTGACAATGGAATGCCAACGCGAGAATACTATATCCCCCCCCCCCCCCATATCACAAATTACACCGACACCAACCACGGACGACCTTAACGAGCTTGGGAAAACAACCACCCTGTAATTACAGGGTTCAGTCATGAAACGACGTCACACAAAGATACAACCCTTGACCCTAGGCCTTTGGAAACTGACCCTTAATTAAAGGAGCTTTAGGGTTCGTACACCGTCGCCCTTAAGGGGAGAGGACCTTATTATGCCCTCCAACACGACCCTTAATTAAAGGAGCTTTAGGGTTCGTGCGCCGTCGCCCTTAAGGGAGGACTTTATCCACCCACCCCCCACACCCGTTCCCCAGGGATAATGCCGTCGGTCGGCAACACAAAGAGTGCCAAGAAGGAGTCCACCTTACCCCCCATCCCACCCGCACCCCACCCTCCTCTCTCTCTCTCTCTCTCTCTCTCTCTCTCTCTCTCTCTCTCTCTCTCTCTCTCTCTCTCTCTCTCTCTCTCTCTCTCTCTCTCTCTCACTGGCCTGAAAGTGGCACCAACTCCTTAACCAAAACGGGTGCCAAACTGGACCCATTCCAGTGGCCATCAAATGACGGATGCTAACCTCACGCCTCACTCCTCACGCCTTACGCCTCACACCTCACTCCTCACGCCTTACGCCTTACGCCTCACTCCTCACGCCTCACACCTCACACCTCACGCCTCACTCCTCACGCCTCACACCTCACGCCTCACTCCTCACACCTCACGCCTCACTCCTCACGCTTCACACCTCACGCCTCACGCATCACGCCTCACACCTCACGCCTCCTGCCTTTATGAGGTGTGTATGTGTGTAGATTGACAACAACGCTGGACATACATCAATCGAGAACACAGAAGCTTAAAATGAACATAAGCTTACAAAGATAACAGATAAGACGCTATCCAGGACGAAGATAAAAACTCTAAGCTCATCAAGATAAGAGATAAGACGAAAAACCAAGACCAGGGAGATAACAACGCTAAGCTCACAAAAGATAAAAGAGATAAGACGATAGCCAACGAGCAGCAGGGGGGGAAAAGCACACTAGGCCTCCCTAAGATAACATAACAAGGATAACAGAGGGAGGGAGGGGGTGGGGGGTGTGAGAGGGGAAGGGTGAGGGGGTGGGGGGTGTGAGAGGGGAAGGGTGAGGGGGGTGGGGGAAGGGATGGGGGATGGGGGGGGTGGTGTTGGAGTACAATACCAGGTCAGGTCACGGGCGACCGTAGCAAGGATCAAGACCAAACAAAGGTGCCGACTAAATAGAGTCAACTCTACCATCGTAATTGAATTCTCTGCTTCAGAATACGAGATGCCCCTGATTACGGTGGGGTGAGGGGGGGGCGTCTCTCTCTCTCTCTCTCTCTCTCTCTCTCTCTCTCTCTCTCTCTCTCTCTCTCTCTCTCTCTCCTTCTCTAAGGGCAAAGTGAGAGCATGTTTCTCTCTTTCTTTTTTCCCTCACTTGACTACTTCGACGCCTGACTGAGTGACTGACTGACTGACTGAGTGACTGAGTGACTGACTGACTGACTGAGTGACTGACGCGCATGCATGCACAGCCTGCCTCTTGTCATGTGACAAGAGGGGGGCACGTCCGTTCTCTAGCAAGCACCTCTGTCAAGCGACCTACGCGTCCATTCTGCCGAGGCACCTCCGTCAAGCGTCTACGCCACACTTAAATACGCAAACGAGCAACTCTGTCAAGTGTCAACTTAAGTGCTTAACAACCACTTCTGTTAAGTGTCAACCCTCCCAACTCCAGTACTTAACAACCACTTCTGTCAAGTGTCAACCTCAAACTTAAGTACTTCACAACCACTTCTGTTAAGTATCAACCACCAATTCAAGTCCTCTTAACAACCACTTCTCGTAAGTGTCAATCCCCCAACTTAAGTACTTCCATAAGTACCCCACACGGGGGCCTTCGTCAAGCGTAAAGTGTCAAGACTCCACTTGAAACTTCCTCATTAATATTCCCCCCCAGCCATTACAGAGAGCAAAGGAAAAACACCTCCTTCAACTACAACAAAAACAATACAATCAACAACAGAAACATGAGTATTTACATCATTTCACAATGTCATTTACACTCTCACCTATAGCCATCAGCCGCTCATAAGAGAGCTTACATTTTTTTACATATTTAATTGGGTAAACTAATTAGCACTTTCTTCCCTTTTTCCTCTCAAGTTCCCTTCATTTAATTAATTAATAAAATGAGTCTAATTTTTCCACTTAGGTGTGAGAGAGTCCATTTCCCCCCTCATCCCACCAGTCCTCCGTCTCAACGTTATCACCCCTGTCAAAGCGGGAGGACCCACCTCTGTCAAAGCGGGAGGACCCACCTCTGTCAAAGCGGGAGGACCCACCTCTGTCAAAGGGGGAGGACCCACCTCTGTCAATGGGAGAGGACCCACCTCTGTCAAGCGGGAGGACCCACCTCTGTCAAAGCGGGAGGACCCACCTCTGTCAAAGCGGGAGGACCCACCTCTGTCAAAGGGGGAGGACCCACCTCTGTCAAAGGGGGAGGACCCACCTCTGTCAAAGCGGGAGGACCCACCTCTGTCAAAGCGGGAGGACCCACCTCTGTCAAAGCGGGAGGACCCACCTCTGTCAAAGGGGGAGGACCCACCTCTGTCAAAGGGGGAGGACCCACCTCTGTCAAAGGGGGAGGACCCACCTCTGTCAAAGGGGGAGGACCCACCTCTGTCAAAGGGAGAGGACCCACCTCTGTCAAGCGGGAGGACCCATCTCTGTCAAAGGGGGAGGACCCACCTCTGTCAAAGGGGAAGGACCCACCTCTGTCAAGCGGGAGGACCCAGCTCTGTCAAACACTGGTATGGCCTGTCAAAGATTAAGACCTCACTTGACACCACCTTGACAACCTCACTTGACCTCTTGCCGCTTCCGGACGACCTGACCAAACCCCCCTCGCCTCCCTGCCGCCCTTATCGTATCTTATCTCATGCTCCGGGGCCGCCCTTCCTCCCTGCGTCTCCCGCCGTGACGCCCGCCCCACAGCGGGAAAGGCCCAAGTGAGGGCGGCAACTCAATTAACCCCTTGAGCACGAAGGTACGACCCCTTGAGCACGAAGGTACGACCCCTTGAGCACGAAGGTACGACCCCTTGAGCACAATGGTACGACCGATTGAGAGCACGAAGGTACGACCCCTTGAACACGAAGGTACGACCCCTTGAGAGCACAAGAGGTACGACCCCTTGAGCACGAGAGGTACGACCCCTTGGGTATTGATGGCCAAAGCATTCGACCCTCTATGGACCAAACACCTTACCGTTCGTGCTCAATCAACGGTCGTACCAACGTCGTGCGCTAGGGGTCGTACCGTGGTGCTCAGCGGATCACAAAGACAAGTACTGAAGAAAGAGAAAATAAAAATTCAACCCCGATCGAAAAAAAAATAATAATTAAAAATTCCAACATTCAAAAATTATACACAAATAGACTGAACTCATTCTCAAACTCCCGAGAGCACATCAAACACTCGCAATCTGACTCCCAATCAAGACACCATAAATATAGAAACTCGTCCTTCAGCGAAAGAGAAAAAAAAAGAAAAAAGAAAAAAAAAAGACCACAAACGTAAATCAAAATTTAATTTCCATCATCTTTACATGTGCGCGTCGTTAATCCAGCAGCTATTGAGCTGAAGCCGGTGGAGTTAAGACGGATTTATATACTCGTACCCACCCTGCCATCCTGTATTCCCATGCTTTGTATTTTACACCCGTGACAGTAATGCTCTCACCCCCCGTTTTCTATGAGGACGTGGACACCCCTCCCCCCCGCCCCCACTCTGGGATCCCCACTTGGGCCTAGTGGGACCCCATCTATCGTCCTGTACCCATCAAAAGCTCTATACTGTACTAACATCTACCAGCCACACCCACACACACACACACACACACACACACACACCAACTGACATGCACGGTCAAACTTTATCTAAACAAACGAAGATTTCAAAAGCAAATCAAAACCTAAAAAAAAAAAATTTGATGCCATTGCATGTAAAACCAATGGCTTCTGGAAGACTGGGGAGTGCTACAGCAATGGTCATCAAGGATATATTGGGTTTCGGAAGGAATATTCTCAGAAAGACGTTAATTACATATTTAGGATATACGATATCTAAGAAGAGATACACAGACACACATACATACATACACACATGATAAAAACAGACATACATAGGATACACACACCAGCATACACATCACACAAACAAAACACAAACAAATGTATACATGGACACACACACACACACACACACACACACACACACATACACATACAGGAAAGCTTCGAGTATATGTGTGTGTGTGTGTGTGTGTGAGTGTGTGTGTGTGTGTGTGTGGAAGGACAAGTGGCCAGTCTGGTCCGGCAGGGTAGAGCATTATAAATGAGGTGCTCAGTGCAGTAAATTATGACCCGTCTACATACACACACACACACACACACACACACACACACACACACACACACTGAGGGGAAACACAATAACGCAATGGCAGTCTTAATTCAACAAACCATTCCTCATTTATCATTTATCCGCACGACTCGTTCTTTGAGTGTCTGTTTACGCCGCCCGCCTCCCATTTTCCATAAATAACGCCAGCCCGTCATTACAGTGGAATGAACCACTCGAATGTAATTACGACCGGTGGAATAAGATTACATTACAGGCCCTCCACCGAGCTACGTGCCCTTCACCGATACGACCCTTAAGTAGGAAGACACGACCCTTGAACGAGAAGGTACGACCCCCTCGAACGAGGCGGTACGAACCCTTAAGGTGCCGTGGCCTGATTTCTGGCCAGACCTGCAAGGGTCAGGTCAAAAGGTCACCGGGAAGAAACTGAAGCTGGCTGAAGATGCCCCCCCCCCAAACCGTTTCCGTCCCCCTCTCCTCCCCTCCACAACAGAGGTCAATAGGGTAAAACGGGGGGGGGGGAGGGGGCTGTCCAAAGAGGGGCAGGCAACAGTAGGCAACGGGGAAACAGGAGTTGCTGTTCCAGGGTCAGTAACAGTAACCCGGGCCGGGGGGGGGGGGGGGGGACCAGCGTCGTTAAGGACACGCAAGGTATCGCATTACCGCTGTTTATTGTATCTCTTGCTACCCCCCCCCCACGAGATACTCCCCAGATTACCCCCTCCAGATACCTCCCCAGGGCTGCCAACCTGTGCCTTGTACTACCTCCCCAGGGCTGCCAACCTGTGCCTTGTACTACCTCCCCAGGGCTGCCAACCTGTGCCTTGTACTACCTCCCCAGGGCTGCCAACCAGGTGACTTGTACTACCTCCCCAGGGCTGCCAACCAGGTGACTTGTACTACCTCCCCAGGGCTGCCAACACTTAACTACCAATTCAACATTGCTCTCAAGCCACGTTGCACTGTAGATGGCCACAGCCCCACTCGAACATCACCAGTTACGCTGTGTGTATGTGTGTGTGTGTGTGTGTGTGTGTGTGGGTGGGTAGGTGGGTGGATGTGGTCAATTGGTCCCATCCAATATTTTTCTTTGTTACATTTACCTGTGTGGTGCCCACTGTCTGTTCTCGCCAGCCGTCCCACTCCCCATTTTCTAATTGGTCGGGGAGTGAGATAAGAAGGCCTCTCTCTCTCTCTCTCTCTCTCTCTCTCTCTCTCTCCCTCTGATCTCCATCCCTATCTCCATCTCCTTCATTCCCATACATCTCCCTCATTCCCATAAATCTCCCCCATTCCCATACATCTCCCTCTCCCTCTCCCCATTTTCTAACGGGTCGGGTAGTGAGACAAGAGGCCCTTCTCCCTGACTCTCTCTCTCTCTCTCTCTCTCTCTCTCTCTCTCTCTCTCTCTCTCTCTCTCTCTCTCTCCCATCTCCCCCTCCCAACTCCCTCTCCCTCTCCCTTGCCTCTCACACGCGTGGCCCATGGACTATCACTCGTGTCTTCTCCACTCCTGTTATACATCGACCCCGCGTGACTTAGCAGAAGAATAGTCCAAAATTACATTACCACGCACACCGGAGGTGTCCTGAATTACATTAGCACGTAGGGCCAAAAGGTGTCCCAAATTACATGAAAATGCGCACTCGAGGAAATCGTAAATTACATTACAATGTACATCAAAAGCGTCCTAAATCACATCACCTCGTACAACAGAGGGCGCCTTTATAAAATTACCTCCGTGCGTTTATTGGAGATGCGGTTACCTCCGCTTCTCACTTACGTTCCATCCGGGACCACAAACAATGGAATTCATCAAGGTAACCCACACACCACAGGAGGGACCTGGGCACGGCGGTACGATACACTTGCTGCGGTGCGATCCTGAGGCAGGCACGACGGTACGCGCTCGGAGGACGAAGGTACGCCCGCTGAGCACGATGGTACGCGCTCTGAGTACGAAGGTACGCACGCCCGCTGAGCACGACGGTACGCGTTCTGAGTACGAAGGTACGCCCAGATGAGAGTGACGGTACGCGCTTTGAGTACGAAGGTACGCCCGCTGAGCACGACGGTACGCGTTCTGAGTACGAAGGTACGCCCGCTGAGCACGACGGTACGCGTTCTGAGTACGAAGGTACACTCGCTGAGTATGACGGTACGAACCCTTCACCAACAGCGGTACGACTCTTGCTTATGATGGCCTGGTCTTTGACCTGACCCTTACAGGTCATCTGCTGGGGCGCATTCAATACATGATGGTCTATGACCAGGTTATCTGCTGGAGGACAGTACATGGGAAGGACAGATAACACAAGACCTGATGGTCTATGACCAGGTTATCTGCTGGAGGACAGTACATGGAAGGACAGATAACACAAGACCTGATGGTCTATGACCAGGTTATCTGCTGCAGGACAGTACATGGGAAGGACAGATAACACAAGACCTGATGGTCTATGACCAAGTTATCTGCTGGAGGACAATACATGGGAAGGTCAGATAACACAAGACCTGATGGTCTGTGACCAGGTTATCTGCTGGAGGACAGCAAGAGTATCCTAAACCCTTTATCCCTCCAGACAAACAAAGGATCGTATGCGGTGGGGAGGAAAGGGTGTGTGTGTGTGTGTGTGTGTGTGTGTGTGTGTGTGAAGTGGAGCTCAAGGGTAACCATGCACTCTCCTCAAGTGTCTCAAGTGAGGGTATAATGCTGAGGAACTTCACCCAAGATTCAGAGGGGGAGGAGGGAGGGAGGGAGGAGGGAGGGTGATATCGTCTGTAAGGGGAGAGAGAAGGTAGGCGGAGTGTGTGTGTGTGTGTGTGTGGGGGGGGGGGGGGGGGTCGGCAACGTCAAGACGGATGTAAGGGCTATACAAGGAGGGAGGGAGGGGAAAGGGGGGAAGGAGGTGGTGGCGGAGCGTCCGGTCAAAAAGTAGCAACAGTACGCGATAAAACTGATTATCTAAAATAAAAATAAAAGTATTGGATAAGGTATACATCAAGTCGTGAAGGAATGTGTGATCAAGTTATAAAAGTTAGTTAAAAAAAAAGTAAGTGTGGTCATAAGTCGCGACACAATTAGCAGCATAGCAAAAGTAAGAACTGAATACAAAATGTTTAATCACAAAAGTAATAAAGTATGTAAGAAAAGTATTTCAATGTTTAACGGGATGATCACCTTGCCTCCAAGAACGAGATCCCGGGCCTCCAAAATCATCTCCAAATCGACTTTCCAACAAAACAGATATTATTTCTACTGCCCCTTTAGGGCGTTCTTGAATAATGCCAGCCTTAACAATGTACCTAGACAACCCACTCAAAAAAAAATAACTTAACAATCATGAACCAAAACGCTCACAAAATATATCTCCAACAACATCTACTATTTCTTTTTCTTTCAATATCTTTCATCGCAAAAAAAATATGGTAAACAGGGAATTAAAAATGGGTTAACGGGCAATGGATAAGTAGGCAATGGAATTGGGGTACATACAATGAAATGGGGGTAAGTGGTCAATAAAAAACTGGGTAAAATGGGAACTAATCAACGTGTAAAAGTCACACAGTGAAAGATAAACTCTCTCTCTCTCTCTCTCTCTCTCTCTCTCTCTCTCTCTCTCTCTCTCTCTCTCTCTCTCTCTCTAAGAGAAAGGGGTGGAGAGGGGATAGACGTAAAAAAACTTCTTTGCTGTTAGGCAGAAGGACGAATATATATATATATATATATATATATATATATATATATATATATATATATATATATATCTCCCAAAGGGCAAAACTGGAATGCCACGAAAGGTGTCTGTGGGGAAAGCTTGTACGACATAAAAGACTGGAAAATATGGTGTTTGATACGCTAATCTTATTACCAATTGAATTATCCCCATTAAGAATTTGCATATTCTTACTGGGTCTAGACCCGTCACGTAACGCATCTTGCGTAAGAAAGTCCCCGCTGATAACCGTTACATTTTCCCCTTCAGTAAAACGCTTCTGTTAAACAAAGTAAAACAAATTCGATTATATAAACCAAGAATTTTTTAGATAAAGCGTAATTCAAGCTTCTGTTGAGGGGAATGCATCATTAACATTAGATTCATTTTGTTTGTTTACAGACGATTCAAAATAAAGATATTACGTTTAAAAATGTTATATTTTCAATATTCGGTACGATAATGTAACTATAGACCCGATTTGCCTTCAATTCAACGCGTTAATTTTCATTAAATAAAAGAAAAAAAAAATCGACCTAACCACATAAGAATCCATAGTGTACTATGTAAATTTCAAACTCCTGCGCACACACACTAGTGGACAACATGTAAATCATTTACAGCCATGAATTTACAGCATACTTCCGAGACGACGAATGTCGGCGTCTCAAGATGGCTCGGAGTTCTACACATATATTTATCATTTACATTTTTCTTTACACTCACGAGTCCTTTATATAATCTATCTTTTTTTTTACATTCAAGACTCAGTCCTCCATCTTCTCGTACATTAGGAACGGACGCCGACACGCTGGAGTCTCGCTATGCTCTTATTTACGTCGCGAAACTTAAAATATACGACGTAAATAATGATGGTTAGTACATGTCAATATGGAACTACATAAAATCACATTCTATCACATCTAAAATATTCAATCTTGAAGCAATATTACGATATTCATATCAATACTCTTGAGATATATGTATTACCAAGATATATATATAGGCTTAAATCATTATTTACCTCATAATTGTGGTACGAAATTGTATTATCCAGCTTCGCGTCGCCATGGCTTCCGCTCGCTACCCTTAATTCCTCGATTAACCTTCCATTAACCAGACTTTAAAAAAAAAAAAAAATATTCTTAAATATTTACTTCGGAATGAATAGCAGTATTCTACAACCATACTTGGGTCACTTCTCATATATAACAAATATTCGTAATTTAGATATTCATTACTTATACTTAATAATGAAACAATTAAGAATTAAAGTTGATCAACTTCCGCGACCGTATTCCAATAATGTTCCATTACTCCGCCACGAAAAAAAATGAGATATATATATATATATATATATATATATATATATATATTATGAACGTTAGTCCACTGAAAAAAAAAATCTCGGATATTTAATTAACCAGACAGGCCACAGGCACCAATAAGCAACCACGATATTCCCCTTATGAAGACTTTGGCATTCCCATATCTAGCCTTTATTTCCACTGGCGTTTATAACCGTCACCATATATTTTTTTTTTTTTTTAGCCCGCCACATTTTTTTACCCCTTTTTTTTACACTAGCGAGCGCCAGATAAGGCCAGATCTGGTTTGTTTACGTCAGGCTGGATCAGGTGGGATTAAATTTGTGTTTGATTTAGCTGCACGAAGCTTCCGGCTCTAAGCTTCCGGCTATTATGAATTCGCCCCACGCCTGCCTGGGTCGCCCACCTCGACCAGTGCCGTCCTCGTCCCCACGCCTGGGTCGCCCACCTCGACCAGTTCGTCCTCATCCCCACGCCTGGGTCCGCGTACCTCGACCAGTTCGTCCTCGTCCCCACGCCTGGGTCGCCCACCTCGACCAGTTCGTCCTCATCCCCACGCCTGGGTCGCCCATCTCGACCAGTTCGTCCTAACCCCACGCCTGGTTCGCCAACCTCGACCAGTTCGTCCTAACCCCACGCCTGGGTCCCCCACCTCGACCAGTCCGTCCTCGTCCCCACGCCTGGGTAGCCCATCTCAACCAGTTCGTCCTAAACCCCACGCCTGGGTCACCCATTTCAACCAGTTCGTCCTCAACCCCACGCCTGGGTCACCCATCTCAACCAGTTCGTAGTCTTCGTCCCCACGGTGGGTCGCCCACCTCGACCAGTTCGTCCTCGTCCCCACGCCTGGGTCCCCCACCTCGACCAGTTCGTCCTAACCCCACGCCTAGTTCGCCCACCTCGACCAGTCCGTCCTCGTCCCCACGCCTGGGTCGCCCATTCGACCAGTCCGTGCTCGTCCCACTGTTGCCAAACACCTGTCGCACGACGACGAACCTTCCTACTGTGTGACCCCAGGGTCAGGCCACGCCAGCCTGCTCACATTACTCCAGCTGTGGTACTTGACCCCATTATACCCCCTCCTCCTCTGTGTATCTTTGTAATACTACTCCCCTAACTCAAAGAAGGTGGCGTATTCCACCCGACCTCTGGATAACTCGAGTATTCCTCTATCTTTAGATAACTAGTATCTTCTTCCATCTTAAGATAACCAGTATCTTGCTATTTTAGATAACTAGTACCTTCTTCCATCTTAAGATAACCAGTATCTTGCTATTTAAGATAACTAGTACCTTCTTCCATCTTAAGATAACCAGTATCTTGCTATTTAAGATAACTAGTATCTTCTTCCATCTTAAGATAACCAGTATCTTGCTATTTAAGATAACTAGTACCTTCTTCCATCTTAAGATAACCAGTATCTTGCTATTTAAGATAACTAGTACCTTCTTCCATCTTAAGATAACCAGTATCTTGCTATTTAAGATAACTAGTACCTTCTTCCATCTTAAGATAACCAGTATCTTGCTATTTAAGATAACTAGTACCTTCTTCCATCTTAAGATAGCCAGTATCTTGCTATTTAAGATAACTAGTATCTTCTTCCATCTTAAGATAACCAGTA
>NC_092296.1:502500-517500 GCF_036320965.1 Panulirus ornatus
GGTTGTCTCAATATTCCAATGAAAGGTTCGTACTTTATATGACTTGTTTACCGTTTCTGTATGATTACATTTCTTTAAAGCCATCTTTACGTTTCTTCCCTTATCTACAAGACAATGGTACGAGGAAACAGTAGCGAATACAATATATATAAATATATCGAAGGGGTATTATGAGTCCACAACTGGAGCGGTCCTCCTACTGAAGAAAATGAACGTTTTCAGGACATACTTAGATACTCTCACGAAGGCCATTGAAACACTCAAAACACTGAACATTGACTTCATTATATCGTGTACACTGAGTGTTTTGCTCTACAGTGAATGGGGGGGGGGGGGGCAGAGAACACATACGCATATATAAAGTGACATAGTAACTTTTGTTGTCCAAATGTTTTCAACGCCATTGGAATGTAAAGAGCGAATGGGTCATTCATTAATTTCAGCCATAGCGTACTGACAGTCAAGAGGCCAAAATAAATCTTCAAAAGAAAATGGCATACACGCTTTATGGTGCAGCACCACTGCCAAAGTAAATATTCACCACATACCAAAATACTCCATGGTATCTTTAATCCAATATATCACACTCTATTTCCGTATTTCCCGTTCTTCATTTTAAAAAACGTGAAACGGCAACACATTACCAAAAAAAAAAAAAGAAACAAATTTGAATACAAAAATTCAGTCCGAATCGTTTTTCTCCTATACTATAAAAAAAAAAAAACCGCACTGAATCTACAGTCATTTAATTTAAATAAAAAAAATTGACATAGGATATTCTGAGAGGATATTCTCCTCTAGAAGTAAATACAGACCATAATTCTAGGCCCCCCCATCCCTGATCTGTAGCCCCAGTCAGCCCTTGTTAAACTGAATGAAATGCAAACATCTAAGGACAGATGTGTGTTGGCTTACATACGATTATCCTTTATAATGAAATTAATTCTCCATAAAATCTGAAAATCCTTAGCTAAAGTAAGAGATTCCACCCCCCCCCCCCCACCCCTATTTCCCCCCCTCAGTCAACAATATTCCCCCACCCCCTATCCTTTCCCCCACCCACTATACCTTCCATTCCCCCCTCCCCCTTCCTCCCCCCAGGGAAAAAAATGATAATGTGACCTTTTAAAGACAGGGTCAGGTCAAAGAGGTCAATCTACCATACCCAAGGGTCGTAGACGAGTGAGGGAGTGAGAGTGAGGGGGTGGGTCGTCCTAAAGGAGCCACAGTAACGAGAAATGGGGGAGGAGGGGAAAGAAAGGGGTGAGGGCCCTTCACTACGACGTGGTTGAGGAGGAGGAAAGTGGGGGGGGGGGGAGAAGAAGAAGGTGCCGGCAGGAATAAATATTGGCTTCTGGGTCAGCGGGTGGCAGAGACGGTTATGCAAACAGATTGGCCGCCCGCTAACAACCATGCTCTATAATGGTAATTAACGGTAATTAATGGGGCAGGTAATTAAGACACTACTGGCTCATTTTACCCTTACCCCCTCCCCCGGCCATCCACAACATTACACTACATGATGCTAACATCCAATGCCCCATTTTCTGTTGAAAAGATAATAGCTAGTGTAAATCATTACTCCCCTACAACAACGAATGCCCACCGCGTTCGTGCAGCGCCACCTGCCGATTCGTTGCGACGTGCGGAGCGTTCGTGAACATCAGCCAGGGCAGTGCTCCACGTGAACTCCCTCCCTAAGGAAAGTTGTCAAAGTTACTGTACGAAACTTCCGCCATGAGAGAGCACCAGCTCACCTCGCCTGGCAACAACGCGCGCCCGCGCAATAACTAACCCGGGAATAATACACAACAAATTATCATGATACAAAATAAATACGATAAAATGCCAAATATAAAACTACATACAATAAAGAGGATAATGCAAGCGAAGACATGAAATCCATGAATAAATTACATAATTAACAGAATGAATCATATTAACGTGCAGGAACTGAAGTTAAACAGGGGGGGCGGGCTCTGCTTGTGCCAATAATGGCACGGCGAACTTATGACATGACGAGTGCCGGGATTGGCACGCCCGAGAACAGTCTGTCATTGACAAGCGGCCGTGCCAAGCCTAATCTTGGCACACCTCTACACACACACACACACACACACACACACACACACACACACACGTAGAGAGCGGGTATGGTCTTAAAATTATCCTAAGCACCCTTTAAAGCTTTTCGACCAGTGATCACTTAAAGATGAAGGCCTTAATGAACCTAGGAGTCGATAGGCCTAACGCCCAAATATATATATATATATATATATATATATATATATATATATATATATATATATATATATATATATTCCTATGAGTCCACCTAGCTACGTCTTCGTTGTATATCAACTGACTGTTATATTTCTTTCTTGTGTCTTTCCTGATGATGTGAGCATTACACGAAAATGCACTTGGGAAACTTGTCGTGTTTCATTTCCCCCGTGGACTCGTAAGGAATATACTTGATCACGCGCTCAATTGTGATCCTTTTCAATATATATATATATATATATATATATATATATATATATATATATATATATATATATATAAAGCGTCTTATACAAAGGGGAGTAGACGCCCATCTGTTCGTATATCTGACACATTCTAGTCTCACTTGGGGCCCGCGTTACGTCGCCCTAAGCGTGTTATAAATTTCGTGGGAGGAGGGAAGGGAGGGAGGGAAAAGAGGGGCCGGTCAAAATATGCAAGGAACCAAGCCACACACCCCTGGGAGCCTGCCCTTAAGGCAAGGGGAGCGTGGGAGGGGTAAGGGGTAAGGGAAGTGAGAGGTAGAAGATGGGGAGACGGTGGTAGAGGTAGACGGCGAGTAGATGGTACAGAGAGAGAGAGAGAGAGAGAGAGAGAGAGAGAGAGAGAGAGAGAGAGAGAGAGAGAGAGAGAGAGAGAGAGAGAGGCTGTGTGGAAGAAGAGGCATCGCCACAGCGAGGTATTACCTGGCGGATTTCGCCGTTCTTGGTTCGCGGCGGCGCGTTCGTACAGACGGCCTGGACAGACAACGGGGGACACACACACATCATCCAGTTCAACGGGAGAACACGATGATGACGACGCCTCCGCCGCCGCTGGCATCAAGGAAGAGGGAGGTGGAGGGGGCAGTAGAGGCCGTAGAAAACGGGAGGAGAGGGCGCCTCTGATGTTCACCACGACAGGGGAAGTGAATGGGGATTTTGTGACAGGGTTGGGGGTGTATGGTATGGCGGTGATGGTGATGAGTCTGAGCGGAGATGGGGCGTTGGATGGGTCTTACGGATGAGGGCCTGGGGGGGGCGAGGGTAATGGGGTCTGAGGTGATGGGCTGCTGCTGCCGGTGGCGCAGAAGGGGAAAGAAGTGCCATTAACTGAGGATGGATGATTAGGGTGATGGGGCGCAAGGAACCTGGAATGAGAGGCAAGACCCTGAAACATAACAGGACGACCATTTCCATCATCAAACTGATTCAGTGTGAGTTGTAAAGCATTGAAAATCCTCGCTTTCCAGTATGAAAATTAAAGATATCTTACTCCTGTATTCCTCAAAGCCACATAACCCTTGTATTCCTCCCTGAAATATATGACACCTGTATCCCCACAGACAAGTACATAACCCTTGTATTCCTCCCTGAAATATATGACACCTGTATTCCCACAGATAAGTACATAACCCTTGTATTCCTCCCTGAAATATATGACACCTGTATCCCCACAGATAAGTACATAACCCTTGTATTCCTCCCTGAAATATATGACACCTGTATTCCCACAGATAAGTACATAACCCTTGTATTCCTCCCTGAAATATATGACAACTGTATTCCCCACAGACACGTACATAACCCTTGTATTCCTCCCAGAAATATATGACCCCTGTATTCCCCCAGATAAGTACATAACCCTTGTATTCCTCCTTGAAATATATTACCACTGTTTCCCCCCCCCCCTCCACCTCCTCCACCCCCTCCCCATTAACCCCATCATTCCCCCCCAAACAGCCGGGACGACGGCAGTTACGTCCAACGACGCACTTCGCCTCGTCTCCGCTCTAACGACCCATTCAACCCAGACCCACCCACCCACCCCCACACCCCCTCCCCTCCCGCACTTCACCATGACCGTGAAATACGCACGGAAGCTCATTTGCATACAGCCTCTCACATCCCTCTCACCCGCACAACCCCCAACCCTACGGGGGTTAAATCAACCTACGTCAAGGGATGGCCACTTCTCTCCGCCCCGACCTCCGTTTTCTCTTCCATACCATCGCCCTCCACTGACACTTTGTGTACCCCGGTCGTTATATTCTCCCTTCGCAGCACAACTACAAAATGTAACCCCGGGCAAAAACAAATACAGGAAGTGAGTGCTGGATTCCAGTCCAATTAATACTTGAGTCAGCATCATGATGACACACCCATGATGTACGTGTGTGTGTGTGTGTGTGTGTGTGTGTGTGTGTGTGTGTGTAACGCTTGCCTCATCCCTAATACAGGCAGTATAAGGTCTGCCTCATCCCTAATACTCAATCCTTATCACAGTTGGTATAAGGCTCGTCCCGTCTCTCTACTTCCTTTCCTTCCTACAGCTGTCAGCTTGATGCAAGCTTACCTTTCGTCACCGCAAAGCTTTCCTTATTATCTGACCTTCCTCTCTAAGCTGTGAAGACAGCTTACTTCATCAACATTAGAGTCTATTCGAAGATTATCTTACCTTTCAGCTTTGTCTATGTAAAGCTTGTTTGAGTGAAACTAAAGCTGGTATCAAAGCTTATGAACTGCTGATATTGCTTCAAGCTGGAACACACTTCCACGACTTAAGTATAGGACTTATAAAGTTACTTATAATACCATACCGGTATTACTTATCATACATTATAATACTTATAGTATTCATAACGCTATAGTACTCAAAAGAGTAAAATCATAATACTTAGATTCTAGATTACTTATAGAGTACTTATAATACTAAAGTACTTATAACACTTATAATCCTTAGAGTACTTATAAGAGTAAAGTATCTATAATACTTATAATGCTTACAGCTCTCATAAAACTTATGCTACTTACAGTAACTTACAAAACTAAAGCCATTATATTACTTACAGGACTTATAAGACTTATACTTATCTTAACCACCCACCAAGCCTCACACCATTTTCTAATACAGGCAACAATGCGAATTCCATTTTCTTTCTTCTCATCTTTCTTTTATCAACATTTTCTTCTTTTTTTTCCAACATTTTCTTTTTTCGTCCTTATTTTTCCCCTTCTTGAAATTCCTGAAAAGCGTTGGGGTCGGCCTGTGTGGTGATCTAAAAGGCCGCGGGGGTCAGTGATCAAAAGGCCAAGCTAGGGGGGGAGGAGGGGGGAGGACGATGGTGAGGGCTTTTTGATGTGACATGGCGAGGGAGGGAGGGAGGGAGGCAGGGTTTACCATGTGATGTGGACTTTCTAATGCTATCTTGTGTGTGTGTGTGTGTGTGTGTGTGTGTGTGTGTGTGTGTGTGTGTGTGTGTGTGTGTGCCTACACACACACACACACACACACACAAGCATGCGTCCTCCCCCCCTCCCCCTTACCCAGCTCGACCGCCATAGCAACACCGAAATTCCATTTTCCAGACCACCATCTCATGAACTGGAAGGGACACCCATCAAAGCCCCCCGCCCCCCTCGTCAAGCCCCATCAATCCCCCACCCCCCCACACACACATCCCCCCACAGTTACCATACGAATCCAGGGGGGGATGTTCATCTAAAGCGCGCGCACCCCCCTTCCCTTTTTTTTTTTTTCTAACCACACACCCCAGAGGCCGTTTTCTTTCCATTTTCCCACAGGACTTCGATGAAGGACACCGATGGTCCTCCCACGCCCCTTTCCCCTCCTCTCCCTCCTCTCACACGCCCTTCGGCAAGCCCTTCTTCCATCCGCCCCCCCTGTTCATCTCCCTCCCTGCGTCTATAAGATCCCGAAGCAACTGGAGACGATTCGTCTTTGGGATAAAATAATCCAGAAAAATGCCCAAGCTGGGGAAAACAGCGTCCCGGCGCGCTCGCGCGCGTGGGGTGGGGTGGGAAAAGGGGGGGGGGGGGGGGGCGGGGGGCGGTAAACCAGCGCGATAAGACGTATCGCTCGCTCCTACACCCCGGGAAATATACATTATCCCAACGCTACCCGCCCAGGGGAGGCAAGATGGAGAGAGAGGGTTCGATGTTTGTGTGCGTGTGTGTGTGTGTGTGTGTGTGTGTGTGTGTGTGTGCGTCACGGGGGTCACCAACACGCCCTCAAATTCCCGTCACGTAACTACATCTGTGACGGACCAAGAAAGGCGGGAGAGGGAGAGCCGTCACACACGCCTGCCTGCCTCTCTCTCTCTCTCTCTCTCTCTCTCTCTCTCTCTCTCTCTCTCTCTCTCTCTCTCTCTCGTACAGAAACAGGAATGGACAGGCCAAAGCTCTGCCCGTCTACCACCATAGACAGAGGCTTCGACAAAATGTAAATACCCCCCTCAGGTAACATGTAGCTATATCCTCGTACAATATGTAAACACATCTGAGGACGAAATGTACAAAAAAAGAAAAAATCAAAATATCAAAAAAAAAATTTAAATCCCTCGATCATAACGTAAAAAAATCCCCCATTTTCTTTAAAATCCTGAAAATATAATCAAACACTTCAGAAAAAATATAAACAAATCCCTAGACAAAATGTAAACAAACCCTCAGACATAATGTAAACAAACCCTCAGACAAAATGTAAACAAACCCTCAGACAAAATGTAAACAAACAATCAGGCAAAATGTAAACAAACAATCAGGCAAAATGTAAACAATCAGGCAAAATGTAAACAACCCCTCAGACAAAATGTAAACAAACAGAAAAACAAAATGTAAACAAATCATTTTTTTTTCCTAACGCCCTTATACGCTACCATGGCCACGCGACCTGACATTTCTCAATCCCACTTACCCTTCAAAACCTGTCAGATGTTGACGGCCCGACGCTCAAAGTCAACATATCACTTAAGAGGCACAAACAAAAAAAAAAAGGAAAAAAGAAAATGGTTTTACGTTGCCGTCGTCTCTTTTATCCGGATCCACCACGGCTTATCCGATTCCTTCTGGAGATGACGTAGCTCTTAGATCATGGTGACGTGATGCGTCCACGGGGAGAGAGAGAGAGAGAGAGAGAGAGAGAGAGAGAGAGAGAGAGAGAGAGAGAGAGATGATGCACCGCGTCATGACTTGAGCACTCCATCTGTGTGACACACGGTCACCAGCGTCCCACAGACCCGGGACCCGACCCGTGACCTGGTGTCAAGCAACACTCCCTCCCTCCCTCCTTCCCTCCTCTTCTCCTCCACCCTCCCCCCTCCCCCCCCCTTTTGACCTGTGTCTTGTTACCTGGTCACAAGACCCCCCCCCCCCCGCCACAAGACTCCCTCTCCTCTTTAGTCGCCTCCTAAAACACGCAGGGAATACGTGGGAAGTATTCTTTCTCCCCTATCCCCAGGGATAATATATATATATATATTATCATCACACTTATTCCCTCTTATCCCACTCTTCCCTCGCACGCCACTCCTCCCACTATTCCCACTCTATCCTCTCACCCCACTCCTCCCTCTCATGTCCCACTCCTCCCTCCTCACCCCACTCGGCCGCAGCCCCGACCCCCAACAATGAGGGCGACCATCACGTAATTGTCCAGCGGCAAATCTTCATCATTTCCGCGGGAGAGGAGGAAGGGGGGAGGGAGGGAGGGAGGGAGGGAGGAAGGGAGGGAGGGAGGGAGGGAGGGAGGGAGGGAGGAAGGGAGGGAGGGGGGGGGGGGGGGGGGGGGTGTTGGGAGGGGAGGCGGGGATGTGAGTGGTGTGTGGGGGATGGGGGGGTAAGGTGGAGGGGGAGCAATTATCATGGCACCCCACACCTAATTACCCTCACTCATTAACTTTATGCCAGACCAAAAAAAAAAAAGGTGTGGGGGGGAGGGGAAGGGGTGAAGGGGAGGGAGTAGATTGGGGGCTAATTACCAGCGGGGCCAGCTGGGTCACCTCCCCCCCCCTCCTCCTCCACCTCCTCATCTACTGTGACAATAATAACGCCGTGTCGCGTCTCTCCGCCGTGACGATAATAACGCCGCCACCCCCCCCCCCCCCTCCTGGTAACACACCGTCTCCATCCGTTGTGACATTAACGCCAACACTCGGGGAGAATAACGACTCCTCCCTCCCCCCCACCCCCGCCCACTACCCCTTCTCCACCATGAAACTAAATGTCAGCACGTTTAAAGTAACGCTCACTCTATAAATGCCAATAACGCCACTCCACGGTAAAAGCAACGCCATAGTAACGCCCACTATATTGATGCTAACAACGCCACTCCACGGTGAAAAGCAAATGTCAAAGTAACGGCCACTATATCAACGGTAATAACGCCACTCTACGATAAAAGTAACGCCAGAGAAACGCTCGCTATGTTAACGCCAATAACGCCGCGCCACGACAGAAGTAACGCCAAAGTAACGCCCACTATATCAACGCCACTTTGACACAGTCCAGCCAAATCCCCACTTGTGAAAAAAATGAGCCATTATTATTTCACCGAACATTTAAAAAAAATGACGAATGACGACCATAATGGTCATTTAACCTTACGGGTCTTATAATGGTCGTTATCACACACACACACACAACACACACACACACACACACGCTTACATACAAACACATGAGTGTGGATCTCCCCCCCTCCCTTCCCCCTTAAGATAAAATACGCATACAGTGTAAGGACGTGAGAGATAAGGGGGGGGGGCGGAGGGGGAGGGGGGGGCGGAGGGGGAGGGGGGAAACCTAATGAAGATGTACGTGACAGTACCTTAGAGTGCACGTACAGGGAACTCTCTCTCTCTCTCTCTCTCTCTCTCTCTCTCTCCTCATACGCCCTTGTTGCTCGCCACCAATGTTATATCTCCTAGGGGGGTGGGGGGGGGTGGAAGAGGGCATCGTCTTTATCTACAACGTGGTGGTTAATGGGCGTAAACCTCTCCGGCAGTCTCTTGGGCCCTTATCTACCACACACACACACACACACACACACACACACACACACACAGTATGTGTGGCTGTGTGTGTGTGTGTGTGTGTGTGTGTGTGTGTGTGTGTGTGTGTGTGTGTGTGTGTGTAAGTAAAGGTTGTGTTTACGTGGGTGTGAAGACGCTACCGGACTCCGCCTGCAACGGAGATCAAGTAGACTCGCCACCTTCAAGGAGGTTGCAGGATCGAGCAACGGAAGGGAGAGTGTTCAAAGTGTCCCTGGCTAACTTAGCGTCCAGAAGGAACCCACCTTACCCTGCACCCGCTCCACGGGGCACAAGACCCATAAAAGTGGGTTCTACAGTTAGATGATAATAATAATGATGATAATAATGATAATAATAATGATAATAATAATAATAATAATAATATATCATTATCATTACATTACAATAATAATAATAATAATAATAATAATAATAATAATAATAATAATAATAATAGCAATAATAATAATAACAATAATAATAATAATAATAATAATAATAATAATAATAATAACAATAATAATAATAAAATAATATTAATAAGAATGATAATAATAATAATAATCATACTCATAATAATAATAGTAATAATGATAATAATAATCATAAAATAATAATAATAATAATAATAATAATAATAATAATAATAATAATAATAATAATAATTATGTGTCACATGACCGAGAATGGTATGTTCTTGTATGCAAACAAGGCATAACACGTTCTTGCCCCGTAGCACTTCCATCCTTTCAATAACTTTCGACTGCAACAGATCAATTATTCATCCCTATTACAACGATAGTACCGCTGGAGGTGGCGGGTAGTTATGTCGTTAGGTACCATTAACAAGCAAATTGGCAGCGCTAACAATTGTGCTCATTAAACATGCGACCATAACTTGCCACGAACAACAACTGGTCGTGAAGGTTGTGACCCCCGGAAATAATAAGCACACGGTTATGACACCCCGGAAATAATAACCACACGGTTATGACACCCCGGAAATAATAACCACACGGTTATGACACCCCGGAAATAATAACCACACGGAGGCTATACGAAACTACCCTTGAGGGAGGACAGTACGACCCTTGAGTACGACAGTGCGACCCTTGAGCAACGAGGGTACGACCCTGGAGCACGACGGTGCGACCCTTGAGCACAACAGTACGACCCTAGAGCATGACGGTACGACCCTCGAGCAACGAAGGTATGACCCATGAGCACGACGGTACGACCCTCGATTCACGACGGTATACGACGAACGGCCAGGCCTATATGACCTGACCCTCGAAGTGTGGAGGTCAAAGTTGACCCCCTGTACGGGCGCCTTTCAGGGATAACCACATCCCGCCGTGTCCAACCAGCCTGACGGAGTTGACCCGCTCCCATCCCGTGCAACACAGTCACCATCCACACCACCACCCCACACCCACACCCCACATCGGAGCCAGGGCAGCTCAGCGGGCGTGAGCCTCCAGCGCCCGCGCCATGCCAAACGGAGAGGATACGCGCAAGGCACGCCACACGACAGCCTTATCTACAGACTATCACCTGTCCACGCAGAGTACCTGTCGCCATGGGCGTAATGACGTGCAAAACGGGTACAGGTGAGAGGCCGTAGTGCCTCCACCCGTTCTCGAGGGTCGACGCTGCAACACGAGCACGGAGGCGTCTTGGACGGAGGGAATGTCAATACACACGCAGTACAACAGGGCAAGCAAGATAACAAACGCAGACACACGTTTAGAAGAAGAAGAAAAAAAGAAAAAGAAATGTGCGATAGTACAAGAGTTTAGGAGGTTATGACAACAACAACAACCCCCTCCTCCGCTCCCCCCCCACTCTCTCTCTCTCTCTCTCTCTCTCTCTCTCTCTCTCTCTCTCTCTGACTTCCCCCCCCCCCCCCTGTACTGTACAAACATGTAATTACCAGCAATTACGTATAATACACACACACACACACACACACACACACACACACACGCCGTTCACGGAGAGAGAAAAACAACAAAAAAGACGCACATCGCGCCATCTTAGGGCAGCGAGGTGGCAAAGGGTCGTTTGGCGTGTCAGGACACCTTAATCGCCGGGTCAGGTAATTACTCGAACCATCATTACCTTCACGAAGGGAGAGCACTAAACCCCCCTTGCATTAAGGGCCACTATGCTATACAGGCTATTATCTACTCTTGATGACCGGGTGATTATTCATACACTTGTTTCCTGCTCGTATATGCTCACTTATTCGTAATTACCTGTTTGCACAGGACGGGGGGGAGGAGAAGGGGGGGGGGAATTGTTCTAGTACATTACCTGTGTGTGTGTGGAGGGGGGGAGGGGGCCCTCCTCACCCCCATCTCTTCAATACTCCCTTATCATAAAGACGTCAGTAACATCAGGTATGCTGCCAGCATACTTTGTGTACATGCTGGATGTACAATGTTCATGTAAGAATATATAATGCTACTACTGTCAATGATATATCACAAGACGATGCCAATATATCTTCTGTACATATATGTACTGAGGGTGTACACATGTGTCCCAGTGCAACGGACGTGTACACAAGTTCTCCGTACATTTCCGGCCTCTGTGTGTTCAGCAGAGCGGTAATGCAAGAAAAAATACACTATAATGATCATATTCAACTTCCTTATAAGCCATGAAGGAGGGTTCCATGATGGCAAAACACACTTACAATATGATCTAGTTTAGTCTAGGAAATGATCAAAACAAAACATGAACGCACAAAGTGCTCATAACAAAACATAAATGCACAAAATACTCATAAAAAGGATAAATGCTCAACCGTATTCAATAAATGCTCAACCGTATTTAATAAATGCTCAACCGTATTTAATAAATGCTCAACCGTATTTAATAAATGCTCAACCGTATTCAATAAATGCTCAACCGTATTTAATAAAGGAACTAAAAATCCTGCTGGTGAGCCGTGTTTTCTGTACCCAAGCGACACAAAGTATTCGTCAATATAAACATGACGGCCAACAGCAATGGGCCATGACTCACTGTCGCTGGAGTGCCACTCGATAAGTCACTCCATGTGGAGTGCGAGGCCCCGAGTCCCTCAAGTGGTAACTCCTACAAGGTCGAGCAGATGAAAGGGTACCACTCGCCCGGTCGTGTTCAGAGAAGGAGGCAGTGTGAAGTACGGCGCGTGTGTGCCTTACAGTAACCCTCACACCTCATTGCCTAATGGGCTTCAGTCCCTCATTAAACATGGCTCTCTTACCCTTAAAAAAAAGGGGGGGCTCCAGACCTCATACAACTCATAAACATGATTGTTTACCTCAACTAAACCCGTCCCTCTGTCTCGAAACTCATGACAGACTTTAACCTCGCTACACCTCATAACCTCACATACATACATATACCATCTCACTACACTATACTCATCTACGACACCACACTCCCTCACTACACATTCCTCACATACAGTGGTCATATCCTCCCTTACACCCCTCAGTGTAGTGGGTACAATACTCCCCCAACACTCCCTCACCACACCCAGCCTGGCCTCACCCTCCTACCTCTGGCAACCCCCACACACCACCTCCACCTCCAAACCAGAGACGCCAACCCCTTCTCCCACTCTACCCCCCCCCCCCACCAGGGGGGTCCCTCTACCCCCACAACCCCGCCGTTAAACAAATAAACAAACGCATTGTTTCTCACCGCCCGAGCAACGAGGATCACAGCTTACACAGCACCCGGTAACAAGCGTACCTCTACAATGACATTAAAAAAAAAAAAAGGTCTCATAACAGAGATTATAAACGTCTAAAGGTCGTTTCAAAACAGGCGTTTAAAGTGTATATTCTTTCCCATACCACATAAAATCACTGGGAAGCCTTGGTGATCTCGTGTGTGCATATACAACTGAATCAGTTGAAGGTTTGCGATCAAAACCCCCTTTTCAAGAATAAGACAACAGAGTGAATCATACAATAGCACATATCTACATGAAATACAACCCCATCCCACCCCACTTTCATCCATAACTAAACCCCCGACCGTGTACATCATGACAGGTAAGCAAAGGTACATTACACACATTACACTCGAGGCTTAGAATCGTACAAGAGGCGGGAGGAGGGAGAGCAAAATGGTACATCAGACATGCCATCTCTCTGTGGCCCCTCCCAGACCTGACAGCCATACCCTTAACGAGCATCTCCCAGGTTCTGTGTGTGTGTGTGTGTGTGTGTGTGTGTGTGTGTGTGTGTGTGTGTGTGTGTGTGGAGAGAGAGAGAGAGGGAGAGAGAGAGAGAGAGAGAGAGGG
This sequence comes from Panulirus ornatus, assembly GCF_036320965.1. NCBI lineage: Eukaryota > Metazoa > Arthropoda > Malacostraca > Decapoda > Palinuridae > Panulirus > Panulirus ornatus. The sequence goes on from NC_092296.1 coordinate 515,898, forward strand.
GGGAAAGGGGGGCAGGGAGGGTCAAGCAGGGAAATGAAGGTCTGATCATTTCAACACGTTAACCCAACCCTGATCATATCCTCCCCTCCCCTTCCCTTCCCTTCCCTTCCCTTCCCTCCCCTTCCCCTTCCCTTCCCTCAACCCCCATCCAAGTACATACCCTCCCCCCACCCAGAAGAAAATATCGTCTCCCCCCCCCCTCCTAAACCTCACCCCCCTCCCCCTAAAGAAAATATGGTCGAAATAAGTTGATGAGGAGAGCGCTAGCCGGATAAACTAAACCCAGAAAACACTGGCCCGATCATATCACCGGGAAAACATTGCAATGACATAATCCCACAGGGAAAATACTATCCTCATAATCTTACCAAGGGGGAAAAAATATATGTATATATTACCTCCTCACAACCTCACCAGGGATATACTGCAGTGAATGTTCTCCCCCTGGGGGAAAATATCAGACACGAGGGAAAAAAAGGGAAAAAAAGAATATATATATATATATATATATATATATATATATATATATATATATATATATATATATATATATATATACTGTCTCATCCGTAGCTTAAAACCAATTCTTTTCCGATGCAATGTGTTCCCATCACACTCACACGTTCATTTAATAAAAAATATAAGAATAAATAAACTATGTATATTTTTGTCTTCATATATCCGCTTCTCTCAATACCAGTATGTATATATATATATATATATATATATATATATATATATATATATATATATATATATATATCCTCCAGGGGCTCGAGCTTTCTTGTTTGAGAACAGTTTACCCTCGACCAGACACCAGGGAGGAGGAGTTCTCGCCAGAATCTCTCTTGAGCCAAAAAAAATAAAAAATCTTTAAGAGTTTTATCTCTCGCGTCGCCCGACGGAATATCTAAAACCTTGTTTTACGAAAATATATATCTTATATATCTTATTTTTATATCTTTTTACCACTATATATATATATATATATATATATATATATATATATATATATATATATATATATATATATATATATATATATTCCTATGATTCCACGGGGAAAATATCAACTGACTGTTATATTTCTCTCTTGTGTCTCCCCTGATGATGTGATTATTACACGAAAGTGCACTTGGGAACGTATCGTGTTTCATTTTCCCCGTGAACTCTCAGGAATATATATATATATATATATATACATATATATATATATATATATATACATATATATATATATATATATATATATATATATATATATATATATATATATATATATATATATATATATATATATAAGAACTTAGTAACGAATATTCTTGACCTTGGATCCTCCTCATTAAATGCCTCCTCCATCCTTCCATCACTTGTTCCATCTTTCTTCATTCCACGTCCCACTTCCCAATTTCTAACCTTTCCATACTGTATTATATCACTGATGATCATCCAGGTTGTTTGTCCGCGGTCCACGTCGTCTGGACTTACCCCATCGCCTCGTGAACACAGCGCCACTCTCCGTAGCAGAGTTAGTTACCACTCCTTCTCCCTCCCCTCCATTTGTGATTTGGGTAAAATTTCGTTCGTTTTCTTTTATTTTCTT